>NC_050607.1:399570-567070 GCF_013368585.1 Megalops cyprinoides | reverse complement strand
CTAATCAAAACTTTCAACAAAGCCACTGCTGGGTTTGTATAAATTGTGTAATAAACTAAAAAGGAGTGTTTCACTAGCTAACGAGCGAAAAGCTGCGCATGTCCACAATAGACATAGTCTTTTGGTGAAGACACAGAGTGAAGGTGTAGCTGAGCGATGGATGCTCTTTTCAAGAAGCGTTCTTGCGATTATTGCTTCTTGCATGAATGCTTCTTTCAAGCCAAACCTAAATCGTCCACATATTAGCAAGCTAGTTTTCTTCAATTATTTGTATAATATTTGTTATTGAATTGCGAGTAATATTAGTTATTAGAGGTAAATGAAATGGTAGTCGACCTTTGGACAGAGGCATGGCTGGGACGGACAGATGGTTCACGGATTACATATATGCATGTACAAACGAAATTAATTTTATACGGGGTGACATACGGAGTGCCTTGCCAGCTACTCTGTAACGTATTAGCTAGCTACAGGTTTATTATGCAGTGTAAACGGATAAAGGAAGTTACTATATTGTTTTCTTTCTGCAGCCGGCTGCGCGCACTGGAGGAGATGGCTTCGGGAACTGCATTGATCTACGATGAGGAGATGACTCGCTACAAACTGCTCTGGGTTGAGTGAGTAGCAGTTAGCGTGCTGCCTGCCTTAGGTTTTAGCAGTGACAGGTATGGGCTTGTCAAAAACTCAGAAGTCAGGCAATTGTGGGAATGTTTTTTTTTCCCCAAAATGTTGCATACAGTCACTTATGTGTTAACATCATCTGAATTACTTTCTGTTCTGTGAGCCCCGTGAATATGTCTGATCTACTTACGATCAGTAAATATTTGCAGCACTTACTCAGCATTTGCATTTACATTTATTCATTTGGCAGATGCTTTTATCCAAAGCGACTTACAAGTGAGGTAGAGTACAACACAAGCGAAAAGCCGTAAGGAGCCAACAATATTAGAAGCACTGCATGACCAGGTTTCAAAGGTTGGCCAGGCTACAGGTGGTACTAGGGGGTAAAGCTAACAAGTGCTTTAAACTATTAGATTTTTTCTTAGATTTTGTTTTATAATTTCGTAGGAGTCAGTTTTGAGACATGAGAAGTTCCTTTAGGGGGGAGTGTTACAGGTGCTCAGGTGAGCGCAGAAGAGCTGTGTCTTCAGATGTTTCTTGAAGACAGAGAGGGACTCTGCAGCATTTATCCAAAACGCCGGGCCGTGTGACCGAAATCCTGACAGGACAGAAATCCTGCAGCAGACCGTGTAGAGGAGCTGATTGGCTGTGTGCTTGTGCTCTGCAGTCCGGCGTGTAAGATCGAGGTTCCCGAGCGCCTCACTGTGAGTTACACTGCGCTGCAGAAACAGGGTCTGACCCAGCGCTGTGTCCCCCTCCCCATCCGGCAGGCCACAGACGAGGAGATCCTGCTGGCACACAGGTGAGCAGCTGCTGCCCACACACACACGTACACATGCAGCATATACAGACTGCAGTTCACTCCTGCACCTGCTGACTCAGTGCTGCCCCCTTGCAGTGAGGAGTATCTGGAAGCTGTAAAGAAGACCCCGTACATGAGCTTGGAGGAGCTGATGACATTCACTCAGCAGTATGGAGATGTGTACTTCCACCCGGTGAGATGTGGGAGGGTCCAGAGCACTGAGCCCACATGTGGAGGTTGGGGGGGTCAGAGGCGGTGCTGTATGCGTGGGTCATGTGACTGAATCTTTGCTGCCTCTTTGACTGTAGAACATCTACCACTGTGCCAAGCTGGCCATCGGGGCCACCCTGCAGCTGGTGCACAGTGTGATGACCGGGCAGGTGAGGAACGGCATGGCTTTGGTCAGGTGCGTCAGTGACCGCATGTGGTGTGTGTGGGTCTTCACTGCACAAAAATCCTTGATTTTAAATCATTGATTTGAAATGCAAAGAATATTCATTTTATGTAATAGACAGTAATGGCATTATGGCTTCATGAGAAGCCTCCTTCAGCCTGCAGTCTGCTGTCTAGTAGATATCACATTCATTCAGTCATTCAGTCGTCCTCTCATTCTGTCCTAATCCAGGCCTCCGGGACACCACAGTCAGCGGAGCGCTGCCAGTGGCTTCTGTGTGTTCAACAATGTGGCCATCGCTGCTCTGTATGCCAAGAAGCATTTCAACATCAGCAGGTCCAGAGCTCCAGGATCCCCTGTCTCCCCTGGCCCAGAGGAGATGCCACCTCACACCTGAGAATGCAACTGTTCTCTGACTCTTAATGCAAACACAGACCCTTACACTGCCCTCTCTCTGTCACAGGGTGCTGATCGTCGACTGGGACGTGCATCACGGACAGGGGTTGCAGTACTGTTTTGAGGAGGATCCAAGGTGAGTTCATCCTGTACCGGTGCCACCTCTGTCCCCCTGAGGAAGCAATAGTGTATATTCTGTTCTGAGAGCCTCAGTGTCCCTTCCTCAGTGACCTCTGACCTCTGTGCGTGTTTCAGCGTGCTGTACTTCTCCTGGCACCGCTATGAGCATCAGAGCTTCTGGCCCAATCTTGCCGAGTCGGACTATGACAGTGTGGGCAAAGGTCGAGGGGCTGGCTTTAACATCAACCTGCCCTGGAACAAGGCGAGTGCCACGCCCTCGCTGAGATCCAGCAGCCTGTCTCTCTGAGGCTGGTGTGTTCCACAGTGCTGCAGGCAGAACAGAGGCTCTTATCTGATCTCTGATCTCATTCCAGGTGGGGATGGAAAACAGCGATTACCTCTCTGTCTTCTTTCATGTGCTCCTCCCTATCGCCTATGAGGTGGGTGATTTTAATAATGCTGTTCTTATGAAGATCATGTCTGACTTTATTAATCTGGATTGCTTGTAATCCTTCCTTCATTATTTACCTGATGATTTTTAGATGAATGAAGTCAGAAGAGTCCACTCCAACGCTGGGAGTGATTAATCACCTTAGGCTCATTTGCATTCGGTCCTCTTTTTCAGTTTGACCCAGAGCTGGTGCTGGTGTCAGCAGGATTTGACTCAGCCATTGGAGACCCAGAGGTCAGAATATGGGGGAGTGTCCTCATCAATCCGTCTTGGCAATTTTACCCCAAAGTGACACTGTGAAAATATGCTTCCTGTTCAAGGGTCACATGTGTGCCACGCCAGAAATCTTCGCCCATCTGACTCACTTGCTGATGCCTCTGGCAGGGGGGAGACTCTGTGCCATCCTGGAGGTGAGTTCAGTTCATTTCAGTTCATTATAACACACAGGGTAATGTAGTCAAACTTCATCTTGTGTTATTGTCGTATCGTGGATTTTCTAAACTAGGCTTTTTCTTTAGGGCGGGTACAATTTGACCTCTCTCGGCCAATCAGTATGCCAAACAGTACAGACTCTCCTGGGAGACCCTGCCCCCAGGCTATCAGGACTGAACGGCCCCTGTCAGAGGTTAGTGACACTGTCAATCACAGGTGCATTGTGCTTTCTACTAGTTTCTGTCATTTTCTCATCAGAAAATTAAGAAAATGACACAACACGGAAAAGATTGCATTCCATATCACCCTGTAATTGCTTTAAGCCAGGCAGCCGAAGCTACGTGGGCAGGGCTTGGTTAGTGACTCCTAACAAAACTACACTTTTATTTTGGCTCTCTCAGCATGGCCTTCAAATCATTTGCCTGTTTGGCTAAATAATCTCTTCCTTTATAAATAATTCACTAGTAGATAAATAATGTTAAATGAATTATAACTCTGAACATTATTAAAAGTTGAACTTAAAAAGACTTGATCAGTTGCCTAGTGAAATGCTGGTGTTTATCACCCACAGTGCCCTGGAGTCCGTGCGGTGTGTCAGAGCTGCGCACCGCCAGTACTGGGGCTGTCTTAAACACACAGGTAAGAGAGGGCTTCCTGTCTGCATTACATCACACTTTATCTCCATAACCTTCATCCACAGTTCCTTGGACAGCTGGTGGCCATTTTGTCTACCCTGGAATACTGTGCATCTGGCTCTGTTAGTGAGTCAGTGAATGGCCATTTCGAGAGTCTGAGTCATAACCAGGCCCTCATCTCCCTCTCCATCCTGTTTGTGAGTCAGTGAATGACTTTCCTTCTCCTCCCAGCTGAAGCACCGGTCCCAGAGCCCAGCACCAAGCGCTGCCGGCTGGAGGAGGGAGGCGGGGAGGGGCCAGGAGTGCCGGCTCAGAAGGAAGAGGAGACACAGGAGGTAGAGTGGCCGGAACCCAAACCCCGACCGGCTCCCTCCATTCGGACAGCAGTGGCGTTCCCTGCTGGTGTGGAGGACTCGGTGCCAGAGGGCTGCCTGCATGTGACGGGGACACCGCTGAGCCAGAGGGAGGCGGTAAAGGGACTGAGGTTTGGAAAGACTGCAGAAAAAAATGAAGTTTCAATTCATAGTAACTTTGTATTCAGCATTTCGGTGTGCAGTGTGTCGATAATGATGGAAAATCTCCAAACCCATGTGCTTTATCAGGAATCCTGATCTCGGAGAGCTGAAGGATGAGACCCTTCTGCAGTCCCTGGGATCTGTCTTTTCACTCCTGGATAAGATTGGGAAAGAGGAGGTGAGATTTAAATATGCCATTTGTCTCTCATTCTTTGATAGAAGTGTGATCTTGAGCTTGACTGTGGATGAAGACATTGCCAAATTCGTAGAACCTATTTGACGTTGTGCGTTTCACTGTTTGATTTCTTTTATGTCTAAAACCAGTGATGCCTTTGTACAGCGGTAACACATTTATGTGTTATGTCATGTGCCTTATTGTGTTACTGGCATCACTGGACCCCCAGATCTTCACTCCATCCCGGTGTTTCTGGCTGGAGGTCATTCATGACTGATGGTCTCTGACTGCTGGTGTACAGGCCACATGTCTACCATCTTGTGTTTATCTAACCTGTTAACCTGTTATAACCTGTTAACCTATCTCAACCGAAGCTCTAACACGACGGTCACGTGCTCACAGATACGGAATGGCCTGGCTGTGGTGCCTGATGTGTCCATAGCAACAGCCTGTGTGGTGCAGCATGCTGTAACCTCTCTCTCTGACAGGTATGGCGTACCTTTCACCTTGTCCTGGCAGTGCTGGGTGCCTGCTTTGCCACAGTGAAATAAATGAATGAGCTGTATTGTTCTGTAATGTGCTGGACTGTACTGTGCCACGCTGTGAGTGCCTGTATCAGCCGCCCCTGTAATGTGGGATTCAGTGTTGTAACGCCACGGCAGTGATGTTTGACGGTGTGTGTTGCTGCAGAGTGCTGCTGGTCTTTCTGGGGGATGGGGAGGTACCAGTGGAAGTCACGGATGATGGGTAAGCTGGGGCGGTCTTCCTGCTGAGGCATTTCCACAGTGAAATGAGGTAGCTGAGGTAAACTTCCTAAATAACATCTGATAACTTACAGTGGCCACATGACCGGGAACAAATGCAATCCAGAGCACTGGTTGTTGCTCTAATGGAGACCCATTAGAAAGTGGCTTGGCAAAACAAGCAAGCTCTCAAATTCTGCTAATAACATGTCTGAACCCCCCCCCCCGTCCCCCCCGTCCCACTGTGTGTGTTTCAGTAAGGTGCTTGCAGTACAGATCTGCAGTAAAGAACCAGAGGACAGAAAATCCAAGTACCACGTTCCTGTGTGTCTGAAGCAGGTACGGTGCATGACTCTGTGCCAGCCATAAGCCTGTGCACCGCACTCGTTCCTGTGTGTCCTTATCAGGTTTATTGAAGTACTTCTACAGAGAGGAAACGTTGGTTCCCCAAGAGCTAGACTGTGAATGCTGCATTGATAGAAATCTTCCTGCTTCCTTCCGGCAGGGCGGCGGCGATGTGCCAGGGTTTCTGCAGGCTGTCCTGGGCCTCCTGCTGCCCCTGGCGTATGGGTACGACCCCGGCTTGGTGCTGGAGGTGGTGGGTGAGGGCAGCGGGGTAGGAGAGGGGGCGTTGGCACATCTCTCCAGCCTGCTGCAGGGCCTGGCACAGGGGCAGACCGTGGCGCTCATTCAGGTAGGAGTCTCTGAGAAGAGGCAAGGAGGGAACTAAGCTGTTAATGTCACAGTGATGGTCTGACTAACGTTATCGGCATGTTCTGCAGCAAGACGCTGAGGGGGAGACTCTGAGGGCCACAGTCCGCTCTCTGATGGGGGAACCCGTGCCTGCTTTGGGTCCCCTGGGGGCCCCTCTTCCAGAGAACACGCAGGCGATAGAGGAGCAGAGGCGGAGGCTGCAGTCGCAGTGGGGGCTGCTGCGAGCAGCAGGTGAGGAGCACTCTGACGCGGGCGGAGCCGCAGGCGGGCGGAGCCGCATGTGACGCAGACTCACTCAGACAGCCAGAGGCCCGCTCACGCGTGGCTGTGTGCTTCCTCTGCAGGGGACCCAGGGACAGCCGCTGCAGAGCACTGACAGGAGCATCACGCCCCCTGGTGGTGAATCCCTGCCAGAGCGGCCCTCCACGCGTTACACAGCCGCGCTCCACAGACTCCTCCCTCAGGTCCCGAGACTGCCACAAGCACAGGCCTCCTCATACTCATGCTTTTTATAATAAAAACAAGTGTTTTAATTATTGTGCCTCTCAGTAAATTCATGTGTTTCTTCACTCTCAGAATGTTTTATACTTGAACATTCCGTTTAGAAATATATCAATCTCTCAGAGAGAGATGAACAAAATAAATCAGATTTAGTCTCATTTTGGTGTTGTTATACTGATTGTAGGTGCAAAGAGGGATTTGTTGGTAAATAAGCTATAATTCAGTACTGACAGAAATGGTTATTGCAGTTATCTTTCAAAGTGCAGCTGTGGCAGCTAATGGCAGCTGTAGAACTCTTCCTGTTGACAAGTGTGGGCACAGTTCTGTTGAGAATGGGTTCTTTATTTGGGCTGAAACATAACTGCTAACTGTCTGAAAATGTCATGTTGAACAATTTTTTTGACATGCGTTCCATTAAATTTACCTTGGGATTTCAACACAAACTAACAAAATATCCACAAATTTTTTTTTTGTAATGAGTTTTATTCATATTGGAACATTAAATTATAGGAATTTGCATAATGCCTTACAGATAGAAATGTATCAACAAAGTATCCAAAGTAGAAGAGATGACAGGGGTACAGCGGTGAGAAGCTGCAGTAGCACAGAAGGACTGGCAGACTCGCAGGCTGGAAGCAGGCTGGAGCACTGCAGAAATGAGTCATGACGCAAATAACATTGGGAATCACACGAACTGATCTGGGTGAGTTTCCATGGCAGCGCTAGCAGCTGCCAGTGACCAGAGCACCTTCAGGTGGATGGGTAGGGTGCTCCAGAGGGGGACTCCCAGGGGACAGAGGGCTTGATCCCCATGGAGTGCAGCCAGTCCTGGGTGCGAATAGGAGGCCCTGCAGTGCTGGATTTCGGGGTGTCTGAGGGGGGGTATGGTAGCTAAGCAGGCCTGTATGGTAGGTGGCACTGCTAACTTACGAGGTCTTAAAAAACAGGAGTGGAATTTTTGTATGGATTCATTATTCCACAGGCAGCCGCTGGAGGGGAGTGATGTGTTTGGGGTTCCCCTGTAGTGAGCAGCTGGCAGGGACTGTTTGGAGTGCATTTCACACATTTCTGTGATTTCTGAATGGACCCCTATATAGCTTCAACATTTCCCTTTCATTCATCACACCCTCCCCTGCACACCACCCAGCCTGTGTAACTGCGCATGCTCTGTACTTTTTCAGAAGGAATGGCACATTGACAGTTTTAAACTGGAAAGTGTTTGGAAAGTCGAAAACGTCTCTTGCAGTCCACCTGCATTTTTCCTAGAATTGAGTATAGACTTCGATTCGTAATGACAGTGTTGTTTAAAAATATACCGTTATAATCTGTGGCTGTTAATGAATGCATTTCATTTAAATAACCCCGATTAGGTTTTTTTTCCCGATAAACTTTTGTAGGCTACTGTTCAGTTTAGCTGTTGATATGATGCGTGATTAAAAACTACTGGAAAAGGGTGGAATGCTTTGTTTTTCTGTATAATTTATCATTGCTTAGTTTATCGCTTACTTGCTGTCATGATTTCCCCCGCAAAGCACAAGGGTGCCTCCCTGTAACGCGGCTGGACGCGGACGCTTTTCACTCACCGCGGACATCCAGCCATGGACGGGCGCTGTGGGGGAGGAAGGGTCCATTCTCCGCCTTTTAATTCAGCCAGCCGGTCTCATTCATTCCAAATTAGCCCTCTCCCTCCGCGCATTGTTCGGACGCGAGTTCTGATTCAGCGGCCGCCACATCCCTTTCCTGTTTGCTTCGGCCAGGTGTTCCCTTTAAAGCTGTAAAACGTGATTGTTTTGCACAGATTGGAGCGGGTGAACACGTACAGTAGCATGTCCGCAGCTCCGATTAGACCATCTACGATGCAGTCGGGAAAGATGAAAAAGGACGAGTCTTTTCTGGGAAAACTGGGAGGCACGCTGGTTCGGAAGAAGAAATCGAAAGAAGGTAACTCCACTGCAAAGGATCATGTGTACATCATTACTGTTTGTGATACCAACGATGAGAAAAAGTATTATTTTGCGATCACAGCGTTACTGTCCATGGTGCTGTAGTGAATATTTGAAAAACACATTGCCATTTTATTTGTGTTTTGCGCGTTGTTGCTTTCGACGCACAGCTGTCGGATGCCTTTTTACCAAGGATGAAGTATGATGGGAAAGTAATGTTTTTGTGTAAGTATTTTGATGCCGTGTGTTTATTTCTTCTCACAGAAGCCGTATAGTTGACTTTTACGAAAGGTTTGAATAACTTTTTCCAAATGTTAGCTATTTAAAGATCTTAAATGAGTCATCATGGGCAGCAATTAATCTGACTTTTATTCATAGCTTGTGGCACTTCTGCACACATTCAAAGGTGCTGGAACACATTAGCATATATAGTTCATTTTCCAGATGAGAACTGTCCTGTTTGATATACAGCAGAAACTTTAGAAATAATCAACAGAGATGTTCAGCAGAAACCTTAATGGGTGAGAGGGGAAAAAGACCGGCATCTCTGGCGATATAATGCACACCATTGGAAGGGTCACCTATGTCAGGAATGCAAGGTTATTTAGATAACTTTAAGAGGATTACACTATCTGTTGTTTAGTTCTTGGATCTGTTTTAATCACTGCCCCTCAGCTGTCTGCTGAGTGAACAGCTGCAAGATCTGAGGCCTGTGTGTGTGTGTGCTTGTGCGTGTGTGTGTGTGCGTGCGTGCGTGTGCGTGCGTGTGTGTGTGCGTGTGTGTGTGTGTGTGTGCTTGTGCGTGTGTGTGTGTGCGTGCGTGCGTGTGCGTGCGTGTGTGTGTGCGTGCGTGTGTGTGTGTGTGTGTGTGTGCGTGTGTGTGTGTGGTTCTGTCTAATTGTGTGTGTGTGTGTTTGAGTGTCTTTGTTTGTATAGATGTGTATGTATGTGTGTGTGGTTCTGTCTTAGAATGGGTTTGTGTGTGCGTGTGTGTATGCGTGTATCTGTCTTTGTGTAGATGTGTGTGTGTGTGGGGTTCTGTCTTAAGGAGTGTGTGTGTGTGTGTGTGTGTGTGTGTGTGTGTGTGTGTGTGTGTGCGTGTGTGCGTGTGTGTGGTTCTGTCTTAGGGAGTGTGTGTGTGTGTGTGAGTGTGTGTGCGCGCGCGCATGCATGTGTGTGTGAATGCCCATATAAGGGCCTCAGAGGGGAGGGAATGTAGGCCAGGCTGAGTTCCACTGCAGCTCAGTCGGTAACACTTGGCTGTCCTGTGTGCGCTGACTGGCTCTCCTCACTGCCCTGTGAATTACTCATACAGGATTTCCCCTCTGTCTGCCTGCGGCCTGTATCACTCACTGCTCTGTGGTATTTACACTCATACTCTGATACTGCTGTGTGTCCAGAACAATGCTACCCTCCCATGTGTGTGGAGCAATGCAGGGCTTTACTGTGGGGGAAAGTGCCACACCTCTGACATGGATGCATAAAACTTAAATCACTTAAATTCAAGTGTTAACATGCAATCAAACTCAAAGCCCCTCTTCAAATAAAATAGCACTGATGTGTTGGGTCAGTGGAAATACTGCCTTTGCAAAGGCCCTGAGATGGACAGTATGTAGCTGCCTTTTCAGATAACGCTCTTTCACTTGCTTAAGGGAAGCAATTCTTTCAGATCCTTCCCTGCTGAAGGAAGTGACTGTGCTGTGTCTCTCACTGTGTGCATGAGATAATGTTGTATTAAAGTGCAAGTCATTTTAGACCTCTATATAAAGTGAAGTAACCGCCAAGACCTTCACTGTGGCGGTTTATAATACATTACTCAGTGTCATCTTCTTCCGTGAGGAGTTTGTTGGAAGTAAGTTGAATTTTTTGGGTTTGTTTTGTGGTTTTTTTTAAAAACATGTTGATTGTAGATTATTTGAGAAATATGTTCAAAAATCAAAAACACTGCTAGCATCAGTGCACTTGCATGAAAGCGCTCACACTGAAAGTGTAGCGGCATCTGGAGTGTGAGGGTGATGCTATTGGCTTATACATTTTCAGCGATGCAGGGTGTAGAATCCAGGAGATTCTGCGACTCCCTGCATTGTTAGAGTTGCTCCAGAAAAAGGCTGTTTTCCTTTCAGCACTCCCTGTTCAACGTGATCGCGCTGCTCGGTGGCAGAGTAAGTCCAATGTACAGCCGTGAGGTGTTCTCTCTGGACATCTGTGTCTGACAATACTACTAGTAAAGTGGCTTAAATGAGTAAGTAAAAATGGGTATAGAATGTGTGAAAGTAAAAATGTGTGTTTGAAAGTCAAATGGAATAATCTGTACAGTTTTGGTATAACATGTAAGTTTCCTGCTGTAGGATCGCAGAAGCCCTCCCCTGTGAGTATTCTAAGCTGTGCTTGATATGTTTACTCCAGATGAAGATCTTGAGTTTTTATGCTACTTGTGCCTCAAATGTTGGAAAGAACTGAGCCTGTGTCGAGGTGGTGGTGTAGGAGTTACCTTCACTTCCAGATGTCTTACTTCCTGCTGCTGGTAGGTGGCGTTGTTTCTCACCGACTGCCTCATCATTGGCAGTCTCCTGCTGAGGAAATGAGATGAGTGTTCCTCAAGCTTCTCTGCATGTTTAAGAGGATGCAAGAGGAGTGCCCTAATGCGCTGCAAGAAGAATGTAGCCCTGCATAGTGCAGTTCCTGCCCAATACTGCAAACCCTTGGTATTCTGAAAGTGGTGCATATAAGGCCTATCAGATGATAGAAAGAGAATATCCCTGCAGTTCTGGCATGTTTGGGTTATTTTATCTGAATGAAACAGCAGCTCTCAGGGTAAATGGCACATTTTTCTGAATGTTCTGGATAAATGATGCAGAACTACCCATGGTTCTGCAGCTACCCATGGTTGCTAAAGATAAAAATAATCTGGTCGAGACCAATCACGCGTAGAAAGACCTTTCATTGTGAATGTCCCAACTTTCATTCAGTTTGTGTGTCCACACATATGTTGGAGATCTTAAAAAGGCAGAACGTTCAGTCACTCTGTATCTGTGTGAAGCAGGTATGTCAGTGATTTGCTTGTGTTTGCCCTGCACTCGTGTAGGACACCTGAAATAGCCGTGCTGAGAGCCTGAGGTGCCACAGCTCCAGGCTGCAGGGCAGCGAGGCTGTGGGTATTGCGTGTCTGTTAGTCACAGCTCGCCTGGCCCCTCATAAATAACTGCGGCTAAATTTAAATCCTCACCAGTGCCCTCCCTGCTGCGGCATTATTAATATCTTCCCTGGCGCCTTCACAAATCATAGCTCCTGTGGAAGACATGTCTCATTTCCTGAGAAGTTTGGTGTTTTGGTAGAACCGGTAGAAGTTCAGCCACCCTGTGTGTGTGAGGTCTGGAAGGGCAGCTTCTGTGTGAATCTGCCTCCTCTCTCTCCATCTCAGCAGACTCCATAGATCGCTGCAGCCCTAGTTTCTGCCTGTTCTATGGAGGACTGTTGTGCAGAAATGGTTTTATATCAGGCCAGGCTGAGCGCAGAGCAGAGCCGTACTGGCAGCAGATCGGTCTCAGGAGAAGACCTGATTTACGGTCTCAGGAGAAGACCTGATTTACATCTGAGTGAAAGTAATCATGCTAAAAGGAAGGAACCTTTCTGCAAGATGTGCTTATTTCTCAATGCTGTGCAACAGATTCAGCACCATGTACACAATACAGCCTACTGCAAAACTGTAATGTGGTTGGATTTTAAGGATTTAATATGACAGGCAGTGATGTTCAATAACTAAAGGATAGACATTTCACATTTCTTATTCTTTAATGATGTAATAAACCATGCAATAAAGTATTACACTGAGGACATCAGATGGGGTTTTGTTTAAATGTGTGAGCGCAGCATTGTCTGCCTTCAGCACAGGTGTGGTATTTGACGCTAAGGCACAGCACTCATGTACTGAATGTGAGCTGAATGAGCTGGCATGTGCAATGGGCATGTGGGCAGTATGAAAGAAAGGAGATGGCAGTACCTGTCTGAAGTCCCTGTGGTCCCTTGTTCCCTCCGGGCACCCCTGTACCCAGGTATCTGCTGGTGTCCCATGTGCGGCTAACCCCATTACCACCCCCTCCGTGTAACTGGAATGGGGGGGGGATTAGGCGGGGCGGGGGCTGTGACAAAAATAACACGTGACGGCCGGCTTGGCGTAGCCTGGCCCCTCCAGCTGCTCCGGGACACTCTCCTCTCTGTCTCGCGGCCGCTCTGAGCGGAGCCCCAAAACAAGGACATGGCTGGCCTGCTGTGCGGAACCAAACGCAAGAAGCAAGGTACTGCTGCAGGGCGGGGGGTGCGGGGGGGGGCCTGCCGCAGGAGCCGGGCTGCGGGGGTCCCTGAGCACAGGGGGGCAGATATTTTAAGGGCGTAGTGCTGTCAGTGGCTATTTCAGGCTACATCCTACTTGCTGTTAATGTGTTGTTTGGGGCATATTTGCTGAGTGTGTTTTGTGTGTTATTGATTGACCGTGAGAGCCTCTAATCAAGAGCCTAAATGACAGGAGTTACAGGACATGACTTACAAATAGTCTTTTCCAGTCATACAGGAACCCTGTAAGGAGTTTGTGGCAGATGGTCCTGATTGTTTTTATGCTGGCTTGTAGGGACAAGTGCTTTTCCATGTGTTCCCCACATTTTCAGTGATTGTTGGTTCATTGGTTTCATTTCAGTTTGTTGCCATAAATGGGAGTTTATTATACTCTCATTCTGAGTGTTCTTTTGCCCGCCTTTGCTGCGGTTGTGCTGTGGTGCTCTGAAGATTAGCACAGCACCACCCAGGCCTGGATCTGAAGGCAGGAAATGATGCAGATCATGATGAAAGTGAGCAGTGGGCACTTTGCAGGAAATGCTGATCTTAAGAGTGATGTATATGTTGCCCAAGGCTTCTGTATGTTTTCTTTTTTCCAGTCCTCTGAGGAAAAGCCTGTATCATATATCGTCTGTGCATAAACCTCGAACTGAAAGGAGTGCTTCATCCCGAAAAGTACTGCAGCAAAGTGCTGCTCTATGGAGGCAGTGGTGACATTAGCCCATGCGGTCCGCTGTCCTTGCTGTGCGGGGAGTATCTGGGGATGGGGCATCAGGTTATCTTCAGCATCAGCAGGAAATGCAGGCATGGCTGCTGTGTGGGTGTGGTGCCCAGTCTGTCCTGCCTGCGGATGTGTGATAGACACATCTGCCCCATGTGATGGTGTCCCGATAATAACCAGCGGCGCTTTGGTTTGAGTCTTGGGTTAGGCCTGACTAGTGTGGTGTTAAACAAGGCACATTGTCTAGATGGACCCTGTAAATCTCTGCTCAGAATATGTAATGACATTCCTACGCTAATCTCTAGGAATAAAGAGAGACCTGAGACTGGAAGCAGTTCTAGGGTTAGGCCATGTCCATATTTTCTGACTGTCAGTATCATCAGACAGTTTAGAATGAACAGTGAAATCAAAATTTTTATTTTCAAATAACATAAAGTAGTGAAAGGTTCTGACACGGCCCGCTCATGATGCTGAGGCAGCTGCTGTCACCGCTGTACCTCAGTCATGTGCACTGATAACGATGGCAAACTGGCCAAGGAGGTTTTGCTGTCTTCCCATCTGCTGGTTGCTCTTATTCAAAAGCTTTGAACTTGAAAAAGCTGCCAGGCAGGCCGTCCTGGAATGAGATCCTTCTTTCATCCACCTTCAGTCAGATTTGTAATCTCATCAGGGCCTCTCTGTGTCCTCCCGCAGTGAGCGACCTCCAGGAAGAGGGGAAGAATGCCATCAACGCCCCCCTGCAGCCCTCCAGCACAGACCTGCTCCCCGAGGACACTCTGCTGGGTAACGTCCCCTCCACTGTCTCAGCCCAGTGCTCTTTCTCTCCAGCAGGGGTCGCTATTCAGACAAGCTACAGCAGCAGGTTTAAGTGGAACACCTTCAGTGGATGAGTACCGAGCTACACCGAAGGCTCTGATTTTCTGACTGAAGTTATATTCAGCTCTTAGTTTCAGCATAGGGGCTTTTTCCCAGTGGAAAGGCTTGCAGGCGCTGCTGATGCTGCTGGTGATTAGAGGAAGGTGGGGTGGGTGGTGTGGGGAGTCACTGCAGTGATGTCCCTTCCTCACAGCTAAAAGGAGAACTCTGTGGAGCTGTGGAGAAGCCCTGTAATAGGCTCAGCTGTGTTTGTATGTCAGTGGGAGATGTTGTCTCTCTCTGTGTCTGTGAGTGTGTGTCATTCTCTTCTGGCCTCTCTGACACTATGAGTCTCTTTACAGAGGAGAATGCTGAAAGGACCATGTTGGACCCCACATCCAGGGACAGCCCCAAGTTTAAAGACCTGCAGAAGGTGGGTTAATGTGCTCTGTGCTATGTTCTCTGGCCTGTGTGAATGGGTCTGACTCTGGGTCCTTGCTCAGGTGTTAATCGACTGGATCAATAACGAGCTGGAGGAGGAGAGGATCATCGTGAAGGACCTGGAAGAGGATCTCTACGACGGCCAGGTGCTGCAGAAGTTATTTGGTAAGTGGAGTGCGATTGGAAGAGAGCCTCTGCTGAGGCATTGCTGTTTGAGGGAGACTCAGTTTTGGGGTGCTCTCACAGGTAGAGTGTCGGTGTGTGCGGTGGGTTTGGTGCTGTCTCACTAACCTGCATGAACACAGTATGAAACACTCAGTCTGCTACCGATGAGCTCTGTCAGTAGGGAAGTGCCAGGGTGTGATCTTTGGGGCATGACTGTGACATAGAAGTTCCCAGCATCCCACTTATATGAGTGCTGATACCACATTAACAACCGAGAGAACAAGAGCAGGAATATTATCAGTGACATCGGTGCAAAAGGAGACAGAGGTCCTTAATGAAATGAACAGCAACTGAAATGTTCTCCATTGTAACCTTCCAGCTGTTCCTCCAACTGCACAGTGACCTTGATGAAGGATGATGTGGATGCTGGAATTATCACATCAGAGCTGTGCATTATTTCTCATGAGAAATATCACAACGCATACCATGGTTTTTCACCTATACTGTTGTATGCAGTTAATACTTCTGCTGTGAGAAATTAATTATGTCATCACAAATATTAATGTTTTTGGATATTTAAAAATTCTTTGATGGCTGAAGCTTGACTTGAGATTGCTAAATCTTTTGTACATCTGGCAAAGAGCTAATTATGGTTTTAATGTTTCACTGCAGATTTAAGTTCTCTAGTGCACTACTGAAATTTAACTCCCATTAGCTCTTTATGTTCAAAGATAATATGTAATCTGTGGCTTGTGTTGCTGAAACCGATCATTGTGTATGTGCGTATTTGTTTGTGCGTGTGTGTGAAAAGAGAAGCTCTCGGGGCGGAAGCTGAATGTTGCGGAGGTGACGCAGTCAGAGATCGGGCAGAAGCAGAAGCTCCAGACAGTGCTGGAGGCTGTGAACGAGCTCCTGACTCCTCATGGCTGGGCCATCGAGTGGAGTGTGGACTGTGAGTGCCTCAGACTGGCTGAGTGCTGCCAGACCCTGCGCTTTCACTCACTAAAGCTGTGACTGATTCAAAGGCTCACGTCAGGTCCAGGGGAAGATTAGTACATCCTTCCTTATTATCATTTAATGCCTTCATCATTTTTAGCCTTTTTTGTCTCTCTCTGGAAAGCCCTTTAAAAATGTAACCCACGGAAAGTGAGTCATGTTGATATGTCTTTACAAGGCTAGTCTAAAAAAAATCCTGTTACACCCAAACCAACCTGCCCTTTATAGATGTCACCAAGCTATGGCGTACAATATCACATGTTCTCGACTCTGCTGTGTTTTTTTTCTTTTTACTACATTACATTTTCCCTGAGGAATTCACACAGCAAAGGCAAGTGAATGTATGAAAGGTACATGCTGTGTGGAAAGAGAGCCCCTCATAGCAGTCACCTCTCTCCCTGCCCTCACAGTGATCCACGGCAAGAACCTGGTGGCCATCATCTACCTGCTGGTGGCTCTGGCCATGCACTTCCAGGCCCCTATCCGCCTGCCCGAGCAGGTGTCTGTGCAGGTGGTGGTGGTCAAGGTGAGGGACTTCATCGGCTTGCCTGTTGACCTATGATGCAGTTTAGAACGGGCACCTGTACATTATAATATCACTAACAGACGTGTAAAAGTGAATTAACATTTTAAATTTAATGGCAGAGATTGGAGTTTAGGTTTTCCCACATGCGCTAATCCTCAGTGAAACTCAGGTCTGCTCAGAACAAGACGAGTTACCGTGTCCCAGACCTGCCTGTTTTTATGCAAAAAAGGAGAGTTTGTGTGTGACATGTAAATGTCCCATGTGACTGGCTCTGATAAATCTACCTCAGAGTGTGGTAAGATGGTAATACCGTATTAGAGAAAAGTATTGGACAAACTCACAAACAAAATTGCAATATCTATAAAGTGGACACTTAAACAGAGTCTACTTATTACATAATATTACATTACATTACATTCATTTACCAGATGCTCTTATCCAGAGCAACTTCAAAAACATCAAACGAGCAGAAGTGTGTCTGTTCAGGTTGAATGAGCAACAGTGTCAGACTAGGCTGGCAACACTCCCAAACCAACGAGTGTGAGAATTACGCTATTCAAGCCTTACAACAAGTTAAATTGTGTAGCCTAGAAACTAATAGAAGCCAAGTACAAACGCTACCGCACACCACAGCCACTAGATTACAGAATCCAAGTAATCCAGGGTGGAAGTGATGTGGAAGTGAGTTACTGAAGTGAATAAAATTAGTTCCAGTTTACATGTTTGACATGGAGTTGACTTTCTGTGTAAAACAGAAAAGAGAGGGCATCCTACACACATCCCATGTGACTAAGGAGCTGACCACTACCACAGAGTGAGTACCACACCGTCTCTCTCCCTGTGACCCCACTCATAACTGCTGATCTAGGTCCAGATTCCACAGTCACAATTCCAATATCAACTATTACAAGCTGAACAGGAAAACTGGTCCGAGATCAGTTTCTGCATGGAGCTTTTGACCCCGCTCTATGTTCACTCTCCTGTGGCATAGTGTAGAGCTATCTAATGTTCAACAGTTTCTCCAAGGAACCCGTAAGCACAACTACTCGAATGTGTGCTGTACGCCTGACAGTCTGAATTGACATCAGTATGAGTCAGAGAAACCTTCCCTTTTAGCAAGGCAGCACATTTGAGGTAATTAACATTAACAATGTTTTTATTTACTCTAATTTATTTGTCTGTTTGTCTCTCTCTTTATTCTCTAGGATGATGATGGGAAGATTTGGTGAGTAAAGCAAGTGTATTTCTTGAACTGTATTATTCAGCATGATAAATAGCATGTGAAGGATTAGAACGCAATGTGCTTTCAGTACGAATGTCATGGATGTTTTTTTATTTTATTTTAGAGAGAGATGCCTTTGACACTCTCCTGGATCATGCACCTGACAAACTCAATGTGGTTAAGAAGGTAAAGTGTATGAATGGATGGCAGAGGCCCTGAGTGAGGGTATTAAACAGTCAGTGCATTCGTACTTTCTGTACTTACTGTTATACTCCTGTTCTCTGCACCTCTGCCGACAGTCTCTCATCACCTTTGTGAACAAACACCTGAACAAGCTGAACCTGGAGGTGACGGAGCTGGAGTCTCAGGTACGCCACAACACAGGCCTGTTGATCTCCTGAAAAAGCCTCAAAGTGAACAGCTCACTCACTGCTGGAGCAGACTTGGGCAGCTCATGAGCAGCAGCCCGACTGCTTACTGCGGGGGTGAGCTGTGTCTAAGAGAGTCACTCTCACAGGCCTCAGTGGTAATCGGAGTTAAATGAGAGTCACTCTCACAGGCCTCAGTGGTAATCGGAGTTAAATGAGAGTCATTCTCACAGGCCTCAGTGGTAATCGGAGTTAAATGAGAGTCATTCTCACAGGCCTCAGTGGTAATCGGAGTTAAATGAGAGTCATTCTCACAGGCCTCAGTGGTAATCGGAGTTAAATGAGAGTCATTCTCACAGGCCTCAGTGGTAATCGGAGTTAAATGAGAGTCATTCTCACAGGCCTCAGTGGTAATCGGAGTTAAATGAGAGTCACTCTCACAGGCCTCAGTGGTAATCGGAGTTAAATGAGAGTCACTCTCACAGGCCTCAGTGGTAATCGGAGTTAAATGAGAGTCATTCTCACAGGCCTCAGTGGTAATCGGAGTTAAATGAGAGTCATTCTCACAGGCCTCAGTGGTAATCGGAGTTAAATGAGAGTCATTCTCACAGGCCTCAGTGGTAATCGGAGTTAAATGATAGTCATTCTCACAGGCTTCAGTGGTAATCGGAGTTAAATGAGAGTCATTCTCACAGGCCTCAGTGGTAATCGGAGATAAATGAGAGTCATTCTCACAGGCCTCCGTGGTAATCGGAGTTAAATGAGAGTCATTCTCACAGGCCTCAGTGGTAATCGGAGTTAAATGAGAGTCATTCTCACAGGCCTCAGTGGTAATCGGAGTTAAATGAGAGTCATTCTCACAGGCCTCAGTGGTAATCGGAGTTAAATGAGAGTCATTCTCACAGGCCTCCGTGGTAATCGGAGTTAAATGAATGCTGAAGCATCGCGGAGGTTGCAGGTCCACATCCTCAGGCACTGCTGCTGCACTTAACCTGCATTGCTTCAGTGAATATCTAGCTGTGTAAAGGCAGTTTCTGAGCGAATAAACATTATGTTTGAGGGAGTAAAAATGCTGTGTCCCTGTGCTGAATCTGAATCTCCCATGTTGCCCCTCTCCCTGCCAGTTTGCCGATGGGGTGTACCTGGTGCTGCTGATGGGTCTGCTGGAGGACTACTTTGTTCCCCTCTATAACTTCTTCCTCACCCCGGAGAACTTTGAGCAGAAGGTAGGCGGCAGGCTGTGTGAAGCGCAGGGCTTTTTGATGTCAGGCTCCGGAGGGAGGCAGAGGCAGACTGCGACGCTGGCTTCGTCTGATCCAGGGACTCATTTGCTCAGCAGCTCCTGTGTGTCCTTATTTCCTCCTCAGAAGAGGAGCGTTCTGCAGCTCTGCAGTCAAACTCCATCTCTGTTGTTCCTTGAGAGACTTGAGACTTTTCCGACCTGAGAGAGAGGCGGGGCTAAAGCTTTTCTCTTCAATTTGTTGCTGTGTTTCTGTGGTGTCTGAGAAATGCATGCTGGGAACAGACTCCCCCAGACTGAGCATGCCCGCTCCCTGTCCTCTGCAGGTCCATAACGTGGCCTTCGCCTTCGAGCTGATGCAGGACGGGGGGCTGAAGAAGCCAAAGGCCCGGCCGGAAGGTACTGGCGTTGGGCAGGAAGGGGAAGGAGTGGGGGGTAGGCCTGCTGTGTGTATGTATGGTCAGAGCCCTAGGCTGAAAGGTTGTGGGTTTGAGTCCCAGATTAAACACTGTTATTTTCAGTTGTATTAGGTAGTGTAAGTCATCTGGATTGTTCTTGTGGTAAACCCGTTAGACTGAGTGAGGAGAATTTATATTGTTATGCAGTGTAATCCTGGATAAGAGAGTCCACCAAGCATGTGAATGATGACATACACAAACCTTTATAAGGTGTAAATCTTCACACTGCAGTGAAGAAACAAGCTGAAATTGCAGCACATGTACAGCCTGTAGGTGTGGGACTGTAATGTTTCATTTGTCCAGTAGATGGTGACCTTGTCATTCTGGACACTGAACTTCAAGACGAGCTTGTGTTTAATGTATTTTCATATTTGCATCATAAATAAACCCAACTTCAGCTAGAGCTTAGAAAGCAGAATTTTCCTTGTCCACAATATCTAATTTGGGTCGACTTTTTTTTACCAGAGTTTTTTATTGCAAGTTTTAATTGAATTTCGTTAGCATCATCCATTAGGTTATTTGTGTTCTTGGTGGTACTAGCAGTGAAGGTAGGGGAACCACAAATATATAATGAACATACTCAAATACCTTATGTCCTTTATTGCATGTTGTGGTAGTGGTTTGTGTATACTCACCTCTCCTGAGAGACAGTTCTTTGAGAGTCCAGACCTCTCTGGAGTTTTCTTTTTATTTGTTCGCTTTTTGCAGATGTGGTCAACTTGAACCTGAAGTCCACTCTGAGGGTCCTCTACAACCTGTTCACCAACTACAAAAATGCAGAGTGAAGTTCCCTTGGAGAGAAGCGAACTCCCCCACGCGCTGGAGCCTTAAGACTGGAGTCCCACAAGGGGGCGCTGTCTAGCCTCCCTTGATTTTACCAAGCCCACCCGGGGGGTCCTGTAAAGGGATGCTATTTGACCTTCTCCTTTTACCAAATCTGCCCACTGGAGTAACTGCCCTGCCCACTGGAGCCTTAAGACTGGAGTCCCACAAGGGGGCGCTGTCTAGCCTTCCCCTGTTTACCACCTTCTGCAGGAATCTCTAACCCCCCTCTTTGTGTGTCACATGACTCATCAGTTACCAAAGAGCTGAGGCTGGCTGTGTCTGTTTCAGTGTGTGATTGGCCCTTGAGTCAACGCTGCAGATTCTGATTGGAGTTTCAACTGAAAGCATGACAGGATTAAAAAAAAAATTTCATACCGTACTTGATTTTAAATTGTTGAGGGTAAACCACTCGCTGTTAAACGTGTTGTGGTGTCAGTAAGTATATTTGACATTGTATTGCCTGGACTAAGAGAATGCTGTTCCATGTGTGTATTTTATGCAACAATTGAAAACGTCTGATGTGACACCCACTATTTTAATACAACTGTTTTTTCAGTTTAATGAATTGTGTAGTCTGTTACAAAGCATATTTATGATTAATGTAAATCCCTTTGCTCAACCAGTTTCTACCTGTCTTTAGAATGTAATGGGCATTCTGAATGAGTTACTGTCCTGTGGCGCTCTGCCCCCGGTGGTCAGGTGAGAGAACAGAAGTGTCTGTGAAAAGCCATGCTGCATATGCAGAGACTGTTCATGCATGTTTGCCTAAAATTCAGCTGATCAAAATGATTTGTCAGGCATACTGTAATATAAATGGATTGTGAAGAGAAAACATGTCATTTATCTGCTCTAGTGTCTCTGATTAAATGAAATCGTAAACCAGTCAGACACACTTGTCTTAAAATTATTGGTGTCGGTAGTGATTGTTTTTACTGTTATTTTTCTTATTTAATGTGATGGCTGGTGGATGTTTTGTACATGCAGTCTGTGTTAGTGTGAGTGTTTACCCACCAGCAGTGTCAAAGCCCAGCCCTACCTCATGTTAGACATGCTTTGATCTTTACTGTATAAACTGCTGTTTATTTAAGGCTCAGACTCTCGCTGGTTTCGAGCGTATTGTCCTCCCCGTTTCCATGGTTACTCCTGGTGCCAAATCAGTCTTGTCCATCAGAGTGACAGGCTGGCATTTTTCTGCTCTCTTGTCCCAGAGGGAAAAAAAGCCTGGTGTTTTCTCAGTAATGGCTTCAGAAAAACCCTTAGCTTGGTAAAAGCTTTTAACACAATGCTGCTGTTTCACACATGAGAAATCGATATGACCTTCTTCAAACACAATGCCGTGAAGTGCTGCCTTCAGCCCCTGGAGGGGAAGTGGTCCTTTTCACCTCGTCTTCTGGGCCTCTCCATTTTTGTCTCCGGTGACAGGTGCCAAATTAACGCAATGACCACTTCACTCCTCCACTGTGAAGAGACCTTTTATTTTCAAGCGTCCAAACACTTGGCGCTCCGGTTCTTTCGGCATTGTGCAAGCACTGGCATTTGAATGAAAGGTCTGCTGAATGGGTGCCACATTGCCCTGTGCAGGTATCTGAGGGTCTCTGGTTTTTCGACAGGGTTAACTTCAGTTCGCAGGTTTGAACCGCAGCGTGTCAATGAAAACACTTGTCTTCTTCAGGAAGCTGGCAGCCTCCATGCGAAACCACAGTGCTGGAACAGGAAGTGACCGACTCTTCACTACCACTTCCTTTCTCTTTCTTTTGCTCCTTGTAAGAGGCAGCTCATACCATTATTTGCAAACAGCGGGTCGCTGCTGCACAGATTCGTAGGTTTTAATGGTTTGATTGGCGATAGGGGTGATCCTCCTGCGACCTCTGACCTCCTCTGAATCGGGCTGGATTGTGGTGCTTGCTGTTACAGCTGCAGTCAGCAGTCTTCCTCTTTCCTCATTGCATGTGATCACTTCAACAGAGGTAAGCTGATTTGTTTAGACGTCTGTTCTGAGTGGCCGATGAGGACCTGGGAGAAAATCTGGAGAAAATACACTAAAACAAAGATGTACACACACACAGAGCGACAGTGAGGAAGCAGTGTGTTGAGTTGGGCACTTTGGCGTAGTGCTTGTCAGACTGCGTCTCTGTCACCTCAGACACTGGACCTGTTCTCCTTTGGTTTTGTGCAGGAGACTCTCTGGAGGATCTTGTGGGTTACTATAGATACAGTACAGTATACAGCGGTCTGACATTGTTGCTGAGTACTACAGTCGGCTAGACTGCGTTTGAGAGTGAGAAACGGAGAGAGTGGTAAACCAGGCTCTGTGAAATGCAGGGTCAAGCTGACTTGCTAATGGCAGACATTTCCTGCCCATTAGACTGAGAATGGATGAGGCCCCGAGTTCATGGTTTGACCAGGCGTCGACTCTGCCAGACCAAGGCTCTGAGGACCTGGAGAGCTTCCAAGGTGAATCTGTACCCCTGAGAGCTTCACAAGCAAAGGCCACAGATCATGCAGTCACCCCATGCTGCAGTACACTCTGCCATAGCCAGTTCAGTTCTCCTTATTGTATGCATGAGATCCTTTTCTGATTACCACACTTCTGCAATCTGTTTAACAAGATTTTTCAAGCTCTCAGTGACTTCCCCTTAATGAGCAGTGTCAGAAGGTTCTCTGGAAAGTGCAAACTAACACAGTAAATGTCTGTTCCTGTATATTTTTTTGCTTTTTACTTTTTGAATGTGCAGGTGAAAAGAGAACCATAATTCAACAGACATCTTTGAGCGACCCAAAACTTGAGAAGCTGAAAGAGGTAAGATGTATTCATACCATAAATAAGTACTGATTTTTTTAAGAAGCAAGGGAAGGTTTTATGTAGCTTTTCTTCTAATGGTATTGATCAGAAGGATGTGGACAATAAAGTAAATTTTTATTTATGCATTTTCTGAGCCCAAAATATATACATGTAGGACAGACAGCCCTAGGGTAGCCAGTCGTCAGTACTCAGCCAATAGCTTTCGGCTCATTGACTGTGTTGATTATCCTCCTTGACAGGTGCTTGTCAGCTGGATCAATACGTCTCTAAAGCAGGAGCACATTGTGGTGCAGAGTCTGGAGGAGGACCTGTACGATGGCCTGGTGCTGCATCACCTTTTCTGTAAGAGACTCAATCCGTCAGGCAGGTACTCGGTGCGGCCAGGAGGAGGTAGACGGTGTGATCCAGTGGGAATGGTTTCTGCTGGCTGTGCGGAAGGAATGATGTATAGAAAGAGACAGCAATGACCGCACATACCAGAGCCAGTGCGCAGGTGTGTCTGCGTGCTGCTCACAGCCAGGTCAGCATCTTCAGGCTGGATTAGCAGCTGTCTCTGTGTGTGTTGTGTGTTTCTCTACGGCACATTAGCTGGAATGTAGCTGTCTGTGGATGCGTCCCCTGGACCGGTCAGCAGCTGTCTGCATGTGCTTCTAGCCAGATTCACCGGTGTGCACCTGCCAGTGGAGGAGATTGCAGTGACCACTGTGGCTCAAACGCACAAGCTGGGTGTCATCATGGAGGCCCTGAACCAGAGCCTGGCGGTGGGAGACCAGGCGTCCCGGAGGTGGAGCGTGAAGCGTGAGTCTGTGTGACGGCAGTGTTTCTGATACGCGTTCTTAGCGTGTGACACTGAAACCCTGCATGTTTGCAAGGGGACAGGCGGCAGTGTCCATGGCGGCCGTGTTAAGGTGACTCATCCATCACTGATTCACAGATACTGTGGGCGGAAACTTGAATGACTTCAGCTCTGACCGCACACACACACAGTACATCGCTGTCACCACGCGGGGGGGAGGGGGGATATTTTTGGCACTGTGGCATGTCACTGAGTCTTGTGTTCACAGCTTTGGGTTCACTTCACTGCTGTCTTAAAGTGCTGCTCTCACTTCACCTGCAGGGGAGAGGTGGGTGGGACGGCAGCTGCAATGAGCGGGGGATCCTTTAATAGCTGGAAGTCATGAATCTATATTTATGTCATAATGTCTGATACTGTCTATTAAAAGTACATGTACATGTTTTTCCACGTTCTTACCAGTTTCTGTACATAGTTAAAATGCCAAGGAGATGTCTCTGCCCTCCTTTACTGAGTGAGCCAGAGGCCTACACATGTATGTTCTGTAAATGTATTGGACACATGGCGAGTGACAGGGGAACTTCTCCAAACAGAGCGGGTAAAAATACCTTTGGAAATGACATCATGGAGCAGAGCACTGACTTCCCACCCCCTCCTTCATGGTGTGAGTTTTAAAATGGCTGCAGTGAAAAATAAGCTGCACAGAAGACTGGCTGTGCTTGTTTGATAACAGTTTCTCTAACAGCTCTCACAGTGGGGTGTGCTGCACCTCTCAGGGCCATTGTCCAACTCCTCAGCGCTTATGTGTGTTGAAAATGTATAACTGTAAATAGGCACTGTGTGTGTTTTAAAAATGGAACTATATTTTAAAAGCTGCAGTATGACAGGATTGGTTCACCATCATGATCACCAGTATACACCGGTCTGTAATGACTCTGTTCCTCTGCTGAGCTGGAACCAGGTTAGGACAGGCAGGGGCCAAAGCTGGCTGACCTGGTGTAGTACAAATGCTCCTTCATCACATTGCCTGCAATAAGAGCTTATGCCATCATGCCATATTCTTGTGTGTGTCAAATACAACTACTGCCGGAACTGCAGTCCAGGCTATGATTCCCCCCCCGCCAGGAAAAACCTGGACTCCACATTCTTTCAGCAGTGAGGGTGTGCTTCTATTTTCCATGTTCCAGCTGGGGCCGCATGCTGACCTTTCCCTCTTTTGCAGTCATTCATACAAAGGACTTGCTGGCCACTCTCTACCTGCTGGTTGCCATGGTGAGACGCTTCCAGCCTGACCTAGCCCTTCCCTCCAATGTCAGTGTGGAGGTAGTCATGCTCGAGGCAAGTCCAGGACTACAGCAGATTCATCCCACCCAAACACAGGCACTAAAGTGACTAATCCCATCCCACCCAAACACAGGCACTAAAGTGACTATTCCTATCCCACCCAAACACAGGCACTAAAGTGACTATTCCCATCCCACCCAAACACAGGCACTAAAGTGACTATACCCATGCCACCCAAACACAGACACTAAAGTGACTATACCCATCCCACCCAAACACAGGCACTAAAGTGACTATACCCATCCCACCCAAACACAGACACTAAAGTGACTATACCCATCCCACCCAAACACAGGCACTAAAGTGACTATACCCATCCCACCCAAACACAGGCACTAAAGTGACTATTCCCATCCCACCCAAACACAGACACTAAAGTGACTATACCCATCCCACCCAAACACAGGCACTAAAGTGACTATTCCTATCCCACCCAAACACAGATACTAAAGTGACTATTCCTATCCCACCCAAACAGAGCCTAGTTCTAGTTCTCCTGCCCATCTCCATCTCCTGTCTCCAACAGGTAAATAAAAGTGGGATCAAGTCAGAAAAACAGGTCGAACACATTACTGAACCAAGGTGGGCAAACCGTGGACAGTGCTTAACTCCTGATCTACTATAATCTAATATAATACCTCTTGTGTTGTATTGTTTTGGGACTCAGTGTGATCAATTGCGCAACCAAATATTTCACAGCCTGCTAAACCTCTCTTTAATTTATTGTTTTCCCCCAGTGATTCAGCTGAGGATTCAGCCAAGGATTCAAAAAGTAAGCCAAGAAAAAAGAAAGTCATGCTGACTCAATCTGACCCCCAAAGGGCCTTTACTACATTGTGAAAATCAGTGCAGGGACATAGCACATTCCCAGCATAGTGCTGGTGTCTGTGCTCCTCTGATAAATGTCTTTCTCTCTATCTGTCTGTCTCTCTCTCTCTCTCTCTCTCTCTTTCGCTGCGTTTAGAAGGAGATCCCATTGATGAACTCCTGAAGCTGGACCCTCAGAAAATTGAAACAGTCAAGCAGGTAACAGGTCGTGTCTGTAGGATCAGTCCCCTCTCCACGGTTCAGTCCCTGAGCCCTACTTTTGAATTATTGTGTCCCTCCTGTGAGACACTCATCATAACTGACTCAGTTCTGTGGGCTGGATTTGAGGAGGGCAGCAAGGTGACCCTACTGCTGTAATGATGGCTGAAGGAAGCCTGAAGGTCTCCTTGAACTCATCTCTGTGATGAGGGCCCTGTCCTCTAGAGATCCACATTACATTACAAATCCTCACCTTCATTTCTCTGTGTGTTTAAGCTTAACATAACTGTTAGATACCCACCAGCAACAGCAGCAGCACAGCGGTGAAGTGTGTGAACTGTCTCTCTTCTTCCCCAGGCAGTAATGCACTTTGTCAACAGGAACATGTCCCCTCTGGGGCTGCAGGTGACAGACCTGGAGAAGCAGGTACGTGTTTCCCTCACACACAGCTGCCCTGCAGGCTGTGCTGGTAACCATAGCGCCCTGCAGCCTCCTCCTGCCTGCAGCATTCCTCTGGACCATGCTGAAGAGCACAGCAGTGATGGGGTCACTGAGGGAAGTGCCTCGTTTCAGGTGTTAAACTGTGGTCTTGGTTTTCTGTGCCCTTTAACGGTCCCATGGTACTTTCTCCAGGGAACAGGGACGTTAACCCTGGTATTCTTGTCAAATTCCCAAACTGGGCCTGTCAGGCTGGCCTTCCGATGAGCCACAAGTTTGATTAGCTGAATAAACCTGTCCCTCTTCACCCCAGCGGATGTGTGGTGAGCAGAATGCGAGGTATCCTGGCGTGATATCCTGCACGTGGCTCAGAAACGTGCTGCACATCTATGGCGGCTGAAATGCATTGTGCTGTCGCAGTTCATCCTTATTGCAACATTACTGGCATAACAGGCAACACAAGTGTTCACAAAGAGAGAAATAATGTTTTGGAGCTTGAACAGCTAATCCACATTGACTCAGATTGCAATGTAATTGCTACACCCATGTCCAGGTGTAGTTTGGAGGTGCTCACAGCTGGGTGTGATTATGCATGTTGTTTACGCAGTCATGGACAGCAGCATGTTGCCGCGTTTAGAGAGGAAGTGAGGGGACATTAACCCTTTCCCTGCACAAAAAGACCCTGACTGCAGTAAACAGGGCTTGTCACCAGGCCATCTCTCTTTCTGCAGTTTGCAGACGGAGTGATTCTGCTCTTGCTGATTGGACAGGTGGAGGGGTACTTTGTGCCCCTCTGCGACTTCCACCTCACTCCCACCGCCCATTCTGAAATGGTAAGGCTTCGACATCGTGCATGATCTTAGAGAAGCAAGGCGAGAGGACGCATACTCCCAAAGAGGCTCTACAGTGTAATATTCAGTGCTTTGCTTTGGTGTCTATTGTCTCAACCACTGAGAAGTAGTCTTTTGGAAATAATCCTAACTGTGATATTACAAGAAATGGTGCAAGCATTGTATATGTCACATATCATTTTGGGATTAATGTTTATTTAAAAATTGATTATGTACATGAAATCAGTCTGCAAATGGTAATCTTTAGGTTCTGGAGAACGACAGCAAATATACTGTAACAAGTGTAATGTAAATGGGTTTGGTGGATATTACATTTATGCTGATCTGCAGTAGGATATAATATTTGAAGGGTTTTATCTGTGGGCAGTTGGTGGTCTGTATTAGTTTAGTCCTGGGAACAGTGGCTTGTGTACAGTATTCATGGTTTCGCTCTGTCCTCTCTGTGATGCATACCTTTTCCTGTCCCAGATCCACAATGTTACACTGGCCCTGGACCTGCTTAATGACCGGGAGCTGCAGGTGTCCAATGTTGACCCTCAAGGTGAGAGCACGTTCACTGCAGACTGCCTGTAGTGTATGTGTCTGTTTATGCAAACCAATGTGCGAGACGAGCTTGCTGAGAACAGAATGTGCTGCTTTGTGGGCTTTGGGTGTCCATGTCAGAGACAATCATCTCTGGTGAGACAGACATTTTTATCTGAGTGTCTATAAAAAGGTCCAAGAAGATACTGTATAAATGAATGAAAAAGCAGAAAATGGGGAAATTAGTTTTAAAGTGTATTAATTTTGATAATAATTTGCATTGGAAGCCATTGTTTTCCGCAACAGTCTGCTTTCTGCATTGGTAATGTGGTCAGAATGATAGCGTCTCATGTTCCAGAAATGTGTATGTTGGCGGTATTATGCAGGGAGCTCTGCGCATGTTGTATGAAAGGATTTATGCAATGCATAATGCACACACGATTGTGAGGAAATCAGTTAGGACGCCAGCTGAGCCCGCCACTCAGGGGTGACAATCACACACTTTTCTCTCCCAGAATCCTCTCTGACTTTATCTCTCTGTTGGCATTGGGCAGTGGACGCAGTGATGTATGGAACATTGATTGTTTTGCGTCTGGAATTCTTCAGATGGCATGAAATTGAAATGAGGCTCCACACATGAAATGTGAATCTGGGAGTTGAAAGATTAAATGAATTGTGCTCAGAGGCTGTGTGTCTTTCTGTGTGTGTGTGTGTGCGCGCACGCGTGGATGTGTGTATGATTGGGCGCATGGTCGCATGTGATATATGACTTTGAGTGCATATTTATTTGTGTATGTGGACTGTGTCTGTGTGTATGTTTGTGCATGGTGCATGTGTGTGTATATGTGTGCCTCTGGTAGGTGTATTGGAATGTAGCGTATGACTAGTAAATGTTAATGTCTAGCATGATTGTTGTGACTCATGAGAGATATGCAGAGTAAGTATATATTCTGTAGTCACTGAGAAAAGTCATATAATTTGCTTGCTGGGATAGTTTTAATTTAAAGAAAACGTTCAAGCCGGTAGCCAACTGGATAAGCAAAATTAATTTAACCTTGAAACAGCACACTAATTGGATTTGTTGATAGCCTCCTCTTAATTATCAGAAACTCTCTGTTAGGCATCCCACTGCTGAAGGCTTGGGAGCATCATTCTGCAGACATTCATTGCATTAATAAACTACAGTCTGAGCTGTTTTTTAAATAAAACAAAATAAAAGGTTGCTGTAAAATGAGATATGAAATATTTTTATTTTTACAGATTTTTACAGAAACTTTTTACAGTGTTTATTTTGTGGCTTTATTTAAAGAGGTACATGTCTGTGGCCTGCCATTACCAGTGTCACTGGTGTGAGTGGTATAAATAGGATCTGAACACACACACACACACACACACACACATCCTCTATATGGCCTTTCAAGTTGCTCTTGAGAACAATGTGTACCAAATCAATTACTAATAACATACTGTGTGTGTATGTTGCTAGATATTGTCTCCCAGGATGTGGCTGCCACACTGAAGGTCCTCTATGCCCTGTTTAAGAGGCACAAGAGCAAATGAAGGCTGAAAGACAGACGCAGACCTGTGGACTGGGGAAATGAGGGAGGAGAGAGACTGGCTTCACAGTGACATCACTGGATATATCTGCACCACATCTGAACACAACTGCCTACTACATTCCAGTACATGTTTATTTTCTCACTGTCTTTGAAGATGCACCCTTCTGAAGATGCATTTTAGCAAGTTACAGTATCATGACTGAGATTTAGAATAGTTTGACAGCAAATCTTGTATACTGCCAAGCAAACATTTGATATGTTCATCCATTTTGATTTCATGATCTCATGATCTTCTATTGCATTATTCATAAATTGCTTATTTTCTCTGCCTAAAAGTTTGTTTTTGATCTCTCCCTCTTTCCCTTTCACCAACTGCAAAGGAAATAGCAGTGAGACTCTCACATCTCTCTCTCTCTCCCCCTGTCTCCCTCTCTCCCTCTCCCAATCTTTCCCTCCCTCGCTCCCCCCGCCTCTCTCCCTCCCTCTGTGACACTCTCTCCCCTGGCCCCCTCTCTCTTCCTCTCTTTCTCCTCTTCACTTTAGCTTGACCTCCTAGTCCTGAACAAGCAGTTTTTTTGGTTGAATTAATCTTTTCATGCTCAGAGCAGAAAATTGCTTTGTGGCCGCAGGCGTGAGAAAGCTGGATTAAGCAGGTATTATCTGTCCCAGAGGACTGATCCTGGTGGCAGATAAATGGTGCTGTCTGTGTGACCCCTCGGAGACAGATCCATGCTCTCTGTGTGAAGAAGCCTTAGGCGTTTGTCCTGTGAATGTGTCAACACGGCCGGGCAGCGCTCTGCTTTAGCAAAGCTGGCCGAAGGAAGCTGACATGATGTCTGCAGACATGAGCTGATGGAACGCTGAAATTTCGAATCAGATGGACCAGATTCCAAGCATCGCCGCTTTAATTTCACTTTCTTTTTTAACTGTCAACAGAATATTCATCTTCTCCAGTCTGTTTATATTGTCATTCTGTATGTAAAACAACCCACTTAAATACTACACTGGTCAAACACTAGACAAATTGAAACCGTTAATGAGTCCAGGAGAGTATTATTAACTTGCTGCTATGAGCGCAGTGTATACCAATACATTATCATCTTCTGAAACAACAGCTACACATTTGCTTGAAGATTTCCTCCATGCATCCAGGCTGCTTGGACAGTACAGTGCATGTAGTTATCAGAGATGTAATTGCATATTGTGACCATGTGCGGGAGCTCTTGCGCTGAGAATGTGGTCTCTTATGCTTGTGAGAAGCGACCATACGGGTGGTCACAGGGAAAGAGCTGGTGGTCTGACAGCCAGACCTGTAACCAGAATGATGCAGGTTCACAGCCCGGGTGGGACACTACTGTTGTACCCCTGAGCACTGTGCTTAACCAGAAATGCTTCAGTGAGCATCCATCTGTGTAAATGAAGAAGGGGTAAAACAGCCTATGCGGTAAGCAAGTGGCCTGGTAAGACAATCCGTAAGCAAATAACAGAAAACTATCTGTGTACATCACTGTGTACACATAGGTGCTAACTGAGTTGCAAGTGCGCTGTGGGAAGCTTCACACAGTGGATTAGCGTGCCTGTGTATGTCACCATGCTAGGATAATGCTGTTCCAGCACACCATAACTCCGTACTCTCAGCTACTCTTACATCCTAACCTTGTATTAGCAGCAACACAAAGCTCTGCCACCTGTTCATTCCAATGTCTGGATACAACAGTTTAACAGGGGCTGGAAATGCACTGTTAAAAGGGTGAAATATTACATGCTTTTATTGGCATTCAGATGAGAAATCCACCCCCACCAGCTTTTTTACTGAAAAAAATGGGTTTGTAAAGATCTGGGCTGCCATTCAGCTGAAGGTGTTGGTTGGTCTGCGGTTGCCACCAGAGACAGAGCTAATGGCACTTAACCAGAATGTGCGTTTTTAAACCCCCCAGGGGAGTTTTGGCCCTTGAACGCGCACACAGCGGTCCATTGCACATAGCATTCCGAGATGCGCATCAAACCCCAGGGAGCTTCAGAATAAGCGGGGAAAGGGAAACCGTGTCCATACGCATCAGGGTGTGGGAGATCACCAGTCAGACTCTGCGCCGCGCTCTCCTGCCCCCTGCCCTGCGAACGTCTGTCCTTTGGGTAAAGTTCCATTATGCTGTTTTCCACCTCACCTCTCTGTCGATTTATTTAAGGTGCCATTCGTCACATGGCCTGCGAGACCAGGGCATTCTGTGCTGCCCCCTCCTGGTGAATAAACTGCGGTAAACTCAAACAGAAGCCTGCTGTATCCTCTACTTTCCAGCTTTCCCCTCCCTGCTCACTGTGACGGCTTTCCTCAAATACCAGCAGAGATGCGCTGCCCTTGGGCACCGCGTCCTGGGTAATCGTCAGTGAAATATTTGCCTGTAGAAAATCGAGCTCTGTCAAGCACTACTTCTCTCTCCTGTCGACCGAATGCACAGTGATTTCCGCCATCTGGGGTCAGATGTAAAACCGAGCATTCAGCGGAGAGAAGGTCTACAGCGGCGATGATGTTAACGGTCATTTAATGGACCTTTAAATGAGAGCTGTCCGTCTTTATTGTAGCGCACTCTGTCATCAGGGCTGAGGAAGGCAATTCCTCACGGGCGCTGCAGGCCGCCGGGGCTGACGGATCTCCTGGGCGACCTGCGGTCTTAATTTTTACAATTTTACATTTACATTTATTTATTTAGCAGACGCTTTTATCCAAAGCGACTTACAAACGTGCATACAGTAGGTACAGCGACAGTACGGGGACAGGATGTGTACAGTTCCACAATGAGACAGTTCTCAGCTGAGAGCAAGGTCTGTTTGAGGACGCAGTACTATCAGATTTTTACAATTACAGCCTAAAGGGAAACTAGTACGATATACTTTCGAACGGCAAACTTCAACAACTTCAAACGGCACAATGAGCGTCAGGGTTAAGGCGGCAACAAGAGACAAAATTTAAAAGCACAATTTAAAAAGCACAGCAATTTACGACAGCACTGATGGGCGGCGGCGGGGGGGGGGGGGGGGGGGGGGGGGGCAGCAATTGTGTGCTGGGTCAGTCCAGGTAGAGTCTGAAGAATCCATGCTCTTCAGATATGGACCCGTTGAGCATCTCCCTGCAGGTGTACCGTGAGGCAAAACAGCCCGCTGATGTATTCGCTCGTTGTTTTGCTCCGATGAAGTAGGTTTCCTCGCTGTAGTTTATGAGATGCAGAAGTATAACTCACTAACAGTGATTGCACTAGCCATCGCCGCCTTGCTGCTGACTGTCGCTGACTTGATTATCTCACTATTTTTAGCTGCGTTTTCATTATTCGTTCCGTAGATCATTGCATTTAATATGAACTATTCTGCTGGAAATGAATATGTAAAAACCATTTAGAATTGATTAAACGGCTGAAAATACAATGCTTTTTGACCTTTTTAGAATTTGTGATGGCATGCACAGACTCCCAGCAGCCTTGATTAATCAATCCGCAGCCACGGGTCTCCCCGCGAGGGAGTCGAATCAGGTAAAGAGCCGTTAACCTGCAATACTTACACACTTCCTACCGGCCGCGTTTGATCTTCCACTCTGTAACGAATGCTTTGTTGGGCTTTGAAACTCATCATTTTGTTGCAAGAAACAACCCTGAACAAAACATTGCTATTTTGCGCATTTTTTCTGTTTCGGAATCAGGATTATGATGTCTAAGAAAGTAGACGATATTCGGATCCTAAACATAAATAACAAACCTGAAACTACTGTGGCTAAAACGGCTTTGTAAGAAGCTGTAGCCAGATATGAAGACGCCTGATGTGACATAATTAAGCTATGGGGAATCTATGGCTTTTCTGGGTAAACATTTTAATGAATGACAATGATAGTCTGATCATTTTTTTATGACTGAAAAAACAGGCATGTGAAGCACCACAGCCAAATAGAGAATTCAGCATATGCAGTCCTCCTTAATTGAGATGGAAGGAGGATTCTGGGTAATTTTACTTTAAGCTTCAATTTTAGTTTTCTGTGTACTTCTCTGATCATCCTTATTCTGAATTTTTTATTGTTATTCATGCAGCACAGGCAGCTATACACGTCAGGTCTTCCCAGCTGGAAATAACAATGAACAGAGTGTTCAAAGACGTTGCTTGAAAGTACAAGATATTCCATTTCCTTGAATCCAAGCTATGGTGCGCTGAGCTCAGAGGAAGCACTGATAACAGAATAATTTGCCTGTGCTGAACACCGCCTTTTAAAGTGCTCAATTTACAGGAGGCAGCTGCTGCTAAGAGTCAAATTATTCTGGACAGATGGGTTTCTTACGAGGGAACTATACGATGTGTTGTGCTGCATCTTCACTGCGAGTTCTGCTCTGGGATAACTGTGGAGCCGAATCTTGTGTCTGGAATATTTGTGGTTTGAATGTTTGCCTTTGCAATAGCAGAGTGCCTTTAGTTTAACCTCTGTGTGGCCTGGTCCCCATGGTACCCCGGTCTTGGGCTTATCTGTCCAGCATTGGCCTTGTGAGGCAGCCTTAGGCAGTGAGCAACAGAGAACTCTCCTTCTCATTGGCTGCGTGTTATCAGTTCCGGAATAACCCACCTGTGTGAGTCACCTGCAGGGAATGTGGCATTTCCTTCAGATGGATGGGATGTGTGACTGTTGAAGTGTGCTAAAAATGAAACGAAGTTTATCACTCCGTGTCCTTTGAAGTGTCTCCCAACCTCTTTGCGTCTGGTTGAGGGATCCTTTCATTTTTTAAGATTTCATTTTGTTACTCACTTTCACCTTATCTTAATGAAATCTGCAAAGCCCTGCAGGAAGGCTGAATCCCTTACATAAGCAAAGCTATCTGCAGTTTTCAAGGCCCTGTTAAGGGAAGTGTTGGTTCTTAGATGAAATGTAAGTGGGGTGTGGATAACCGTGCAGGCCGCTGTACACCTGGCTGGTCTCCCTATCCCACACTGTAGACGTGCGGTGACATGGGGCTTGATTTAAGTGGGCTTCAAACCTGCAAACCTTGCAACCACACCGCTCAGCTTGAGAAAGCGTAGTTATCTCATCTTACGAAAGAGGGGGCAGTCAGCTGAGCCCCAGTACACTGTGTGGCAAATTTAGGGATGTGTAACATTATTTGTATGTTGCGTCTCTCTGCCTACATGGCAATGGCATAAAATAACAAAACATTCTGTAAGAATCAAAGAAATGTCCTAATTTCTGAAAGTAGTTATTGAAAGGGAAGGATAGGTACCATAGTGGTTAGATTAAATCCGCCTTGGTGTTTAATAAGGGGGGCTGATAATGCTCTGTTCACAGGCTGCAGAGGGTGATGCCACCAAACACAGGATGCTTTGAACTTCGCTAGACCGCACGTCTTGTAAGACTTCCACATCGGTGAGTGTTGATCAGGCACTGGAGGTCACACTGCAAGGTTTCTTTCATTTGCTGTAGTGATTTATATCCCACTGTGGCACAACGTGAAAAAGATGTGTGGCATCTTTGGAGACTTGAGCGATTCTGTGTGTGTCCATTCATATGCGCAGCGGCAGCAGACACAGCTCTATGGCATTAGGGAGTAATGACTCCATGAATAACAACTCCTCCAATGGGAGTTTCGCCCTGGTGGGGTGTGTGCTCGTGCCTGACGGGCCTCTGAATTGGGAATTGGAGTTTGCCCTCTGTGTCATTCTTTAGGGTCACGCTGCCCTCCAGCTGAAGCAAACATTTCTCTCTTTCTCAGAATTATCAGGACCTTTAATGGCTGGAGTTAATGAGGGCAGGGTCTACTGAAAGAGGTCTAATACATTAAAGCAGAAGCATTTTGCATGGAGTCCGGCCGCTAATCGAATTACAGTGAACTTTAAGAACTCTTTCCCTCTCCTCTGTGTGTGAGTGGGCATGGAAATAGCAGGTAGGAGGTAATAATTGGGTTTTAATAGATGAGTACAGTCCGGGTGATTTGTTACTTTGGTCCCTTGAAATCACCAATGCTGGAAATAAAGCTGTGTTTATCTGAGGTGATGAATGGTGGCAATTAGCTCACATGTTCCTCTGCCTTTCTCTATGTCTCCGCTCCTCCTCATTCTACGGGGTGATAGAACAGCGTGGGGCCCTCGTGATTTCAGGGAGGCCAGCAGTGATTCTGCATGCTCCGTATCCAGGGAGAGGAAGAGGAAGAGGAGGAGGAGGGGAATGAGGTGGCGGTCAGGTGGAGTCGGGGGTGGGGGGGGGGGGGGGGGTGGGTACAGGTGAGAGATGGAGGGGAACCATACAGGCAGCAGGGGGAGTAAAGCAGGTGAGACAGCAGGAATGTTCCAGCAAGTCCTTCTTGCAAAGGTTTACAGTAAAGACGTATCTCTTTCAGGAGCATCTAGGGTCGCTCTCTGAAATTCAGTGATTTATCACAGTTTTATTTAACACGCGTCTCTAATTGGAGCTTGAAATTAATATGAGACTTTCTGGAGAGTAGTCAAGTGTATGTATTGAAACATAAACCCCAGGGAAAGTGTGACACTGAGTGTACCACACACACATCTTATGAGCTGATTTATAGTCTTATAACACTTACCCTTGATTGTGTTTTCTGACACATCATCTTTGTGGCAGAAAAGAAGAGCCAAAGATTTGCATTTGATAAGATATATGGTACGTATGAAACACTTACATCCTCGGGTGAGCGTTCTCAAACCCAGTCTGGGCCACCCAGAACTCAGCCCTCCCTCAATCAGTGATCACATGCACTGACAGCCTCTCTGGCATCCAGAGCTCTCTATCAGAATGAATGGAGTAATACAAACCCTGTCAAAACATGCCCTTTTCTGTAAATGGCTCTCTCATCAGTTTGATGTGAAAAATACAGCAGACAAATACCTGTATTGTGACTGTATCAATGTGCAGTTTGTCCATGGTCACAATTTCTTGAAGTGATAAGAATGCTACCCTTGGAAAAAGCATCGGATCTTAGTTGTGGAGCAGTCAGTCTTTTAATATGTTTTCCTGTCTGGTGCTGTTGATACGATGAGTCCACAGTGCAAAGGTTGTGCTTCTATCTCCAGACCGAGACAGAGGCTTCTTGGTGAATCATCTGTCTGTCTGCTGTTGTGCCATTGTTCCCATTCTTCCTTTGCCCAGCTCTTGTCCTTAATGATGTGTCTTGTCTGGCCTGAACTCTGTTCTGTTCTGGGCATCAGCTGCAGGTGGTCACTGCAGGTCAGACAGTGCAGGCCCTGTGCTGTCAGCATGGACTGGGTGCCTGAAATAAACCTATTTAGGCCAGACCAGAGGCCTTCTCAAATCTGCCGGAACTGAAGACGCACACTTGATACAAGTTTGAAAAGAAACACAGTCTGTCATAGCACTCGTAACGGAAGACCAAATACCAAATGTCTGAATGTAACTCCATCCCAGCAGTAGCAAGTCTGCACTCTTCCTGTTCCTGTTCCTCTTCCTGTCCTGGATATGGTTCAATGTGATGATCTGACATTCTTCCCTGTGTCAGATGCCAATCATTGTCAACGTAAGGAAACTTCAAACCGAAGACTGGGGGATCATCGTAGCAGGTTCTCATGTTGATTCCCTCAGTTTGGTCATAGCAGGGCATTCTGGGTATATTTCTATGTCATCATTGCATATTATTGCTTATGGGCCTTTTCACCCAGGATTCAAGCCGGTAAGTGGACTGTAGTTCACGTCAGGTTTTCACCATGGGTGTGAGCCAGACAGCCACCCTCACAGTGCTGCATATTGAGGATGTGAGTGGGGAGGAAATCTATTTCCAGTGGACCTGTATTACCCCCGCCCCCCAGCCTGCCAGCAACTGTATGTGAGATTAAGCTGATCGGTCTGCTCATCTCCATATGACAGAAACCCTCTGTATCCCACAGGAAGTGCAGAAATGGTGTCCCTGAAAGATTTGGACAGAGGAGCTCATATCTTCTCACCTTTTACACTTAATTCCAGAGCAGTAGGTGGAGAATGAGCTCATTAAAGGGGGATGTCTGCAGTGTCTTCCTCAAATGAAGAGTCTTATACCGATTAGAAAAGGGGTACATGTTCAGTTAACACAAATAACCTCAGGGGATTTAGAGCTTATAGTGTGTAATGATTGTGGGAAGATTTTTCTCCAGTAAAATGCTGGCATTGTAAACATAATGAAAGAGGCTTCTGTTCAAAAAGTCATTCTATATTCTGTGGAATCAGGAAATTCTAATTATCCACCAGTAAATGCAGAGTGAGGCCCTGCTTTATAAATGCAGAGTGAGGCCCTGCTTTATAAATGCAGAGAGAGTGAGGCCCTGCTTTATAAATGCAGAGAGAGTGAGGCCCTGCTTTATAAATGCTGAGAGAGTTAGGCCCTGCTTTATAAATGCTGAGAGAGTTAGGCCCTGCTTTATAAATGCTGAGAGAGTTAGGCCCTGCTTTATAAATGCAGAGAGAGTGAGGCCCTGCTTTATAAATGCTGAGAGAGTTAGGCCCTGCTTTATAAATGCAGAGAGAGTGAGGCCCTGCTTTATAAATGCAGAGAGAGTGAGGCCCTGCTTTATAAATGCAGAGTGAGGCCCTGCTTTATAAATGCAGAGAGAGTGAGGCCCTGCTTTATAAATGCTGAGAGAGTTAGGCCCTGCTTTATAAATGCAGAGAGAGTGAGGCCCTGCTTTATAAATGCTGAGAGAGTTAGGCCCTGCTTTATAAATGCAGAGAGAGTGAGGCCCTGCTTTATAAATGCAGAGAGAGTGAGGCCCTGCTTTATAAATGCAGAGAGAGTGAGGCCCTGCTTTATAAATGCAGAGAGAGTGAGGCCCTGCTTTATAAATGCTGAGAGAGTGAGGCCCTGCTTTATAAATGCAGAGAGAGTGAGGCCCTGCTTTATAAATGCAGAGAGAGTGAGGCCCTGCTTTATAAATGCTGAGAGAGTGAGGCCCTGCTTTATAAATGCAGAGAGAGTGAGGCCCTGCTTTATAAATGCAGAGAGAGTGAGGCCCTGCTTTATAAATGCAGAGAGAGTGAGGCCCTGCTTTATAAATGCAGAGAGAGTGAGGCCCTGCTTTATAAATGCAGAGTGAGGCCCTGCTTTATAAATGCAGAGAGAGTGAGGCCCTGCTTTATAAATGCAGAGAGAGTGAGGCCCTGCTTTATAAATGCAGAGAGAGTGAGGCCCTGCTTTATAAATGCAGAGAGAGTGAGGCCCTGCTTTATAAATGCAGAGAGAGTGAGGCCCTGCTTTATAAATGCTGAGAGAGTGAGGCCCTGCTTTATAAATGCAGAGAGAGTGAGGCCCTGCTTTATAAATGCAGAGAGAGTGAGGCCCTGCTTTATAAATGCTGAGAGAGTGAGGGCCTGCTTTATAAATGCTGAGAGAGTGAGGCCCTGCTTTATAAATGCTGAGAGAGTGAGGCCCTGCTTTATAAATGCAGAGAGAGTGAGGCCCTGCTTTATAAATGCAGAGAGAGTGAGGCCCTGCTTTATAAATGCTGAGAGAGTTAGGCCCTGCTTTATAAATGCTGAGAGAGTGAGGCCCTGCTTTATAAATGCAGAGAGAGTGAGGCCCTGCTTTATAAATGCAGAGAGAGTGAGGCCCTGCTTTATAAATGCAGAGAGAGTGAGGCCCTGCTTTATAAATGCTGAGAGAGTTAGGCCCTGCTTTATAAATGCAGAGAGAGTGAGGCCCTGCTTTATAAATGCTGAGAGAGTTAGGCCCTGCTTTATAAATGCAGAGAGAGTGAGGCCCTGCTTTATAAATGCTGAGAGAGTGAGGCATAGCATAATTTTAGCATAATGGAGAATCAGGGATGCAGTCATTCATTTACTGCAAAGCAGAACTTTCCACTTCTTTTTTCCTCTAAGTCGCGTAGAGACCCGGACCTGGAGCATGACCTGTCTGGTCACGATGGTGCTTTGTGTATGAGAGGGCCTTACCCAGCTGTGCAGCATGTCAGTGTGAACTTTGCACATTGATTGTTCCCCCAAAATCACAAGCAAGGGGAGGTGTGCATTGTCTTAAAAAACCTCTAGATTTAAAGGGCAACTTCTAATTGCTTGGTTGAGGAGAGAATTACTTTAATATTGATTTTCTGATTGATTGTGTTTCACCATTTTGTTTTCTTAGGAACTGATTATCATAGATGGATAATGAGGGCTGAAATACATGGTGTTTTGAATTGCCAGCATTGCTTTCAGTGTGTGTTAACTCCCATCATCGTTATGCCATATTTATGCTGATACATTACTGAACCACCCAACAAATCTGCGTAAGTATTCATCATGCTGATGGTTTTCATACTTGTACGCAGTAACAGCTGTAATTTATTGCTCAGTGGATGTATCTGTAAAATGCGCTATCAATAATATAACCAGCATTCTTATTGATGTCATTCAGAAACAATGGGCTACATCTTGCTGGAACATAATTATGCATGAAGTGACAATAAGTCAGCGTACGTTTTTAATAAGCACAGTAACCACACCGCTGGGTATGGGTGTGATCTGTGTGTGCTCTGCTGAAATAATGCACTCGTTTTGTTTCTCTCCTGGAGCTGAATCTCGCCTCTGCATGCAGATCCATTACCGCGAACCCGCCGGCTGAATCTAACAAAAGCCATTCAGGCGATTTTAAAGGTGAACTGCAATCACTGAACCCAGACAGAGAGGCACTTAGGGCCATTTAAACACACTGGAAAAGATAGATCTTTATTTCTCCCTGTTAGAACAATACAAAGTTAACAAGTGCAATTACAATTCAACTCAAACTGTACATTCTACCTATTAGTAAAACACAGACAGTGCCAGGTGCTCGTCAGCATCACACCTGAGCGGAGTTACCAGCCACTACAAAGCTATAGAGTACAGGTGTAGATTCACTGTAAGGCAACTGTTACCATGGCAACCTCAAGAGCTGAATACTGTGTGCTCGCTTCTGTACTGTAAGGCAAGGATCAGAATATTCACTACCTCAAAGAATCAAAGATAAAAAAAAAGACTCTGACCTATAACAGAAGGCAAACGTATGATGTGGTACTTTGCACCAGGACTAAGCGTGAATGTTCTGTCAGTTTCCCTTGCACACAGCAGCAGGTGGTTCTCGGGGCGGGTGAGAGTGTGGACGCTGGGCCGTGGCTCTGTTTGCGTGCTGTGGTTATCCTGTGTGCTGTAGCCCTGCCCGTCCTGCCTCAGCCCCCCTGTGCCCTGTGTGGGGCTGTGCTCCAGGCCCCGCTGTTCGGCCTCGGGATGCCCAGGGCACTGCCTGCCTCACTGGCCCGGCTCGTCATGCGGTCCCCACTGATGCATCAGTATAGGTTTATAATGAAGGGCGTGTAACTGACAGCCGGGAGAGCAGAGTGAGCTGTCAGTGCAGCACTGCAGTCCACCTCCGAGGGGAAAGCTGATGAATCGGAGCTTTAACGACATTGCTGTGCTGCCAATCATATCTGCACTGCAGAAGTTCAATATGTAGCTGCCCCAATCCCAGACCTCAGAGATGAAACGGGCCGACCATACCAGTTGGCATCCATATCAGAGTATCAGTCAGATATGCGCTGAAGGTCAGATTAGTGGAAGGTCTCTGAGACTCCCGCACTGCCCCCTCGAGGGCAGACTCATGGCAGCGCATGAGGAAGGTGCTGTGCTGAGGAACTGTGCAGGGGCCTAGATGGTGAATCTGCGCGTGACCAGCCCCACACATGTCCCTGTGTCTGATCTCTGCCCTTTCCCTCTGCTCTGGGCCTCAGTTAAATTCCTGTTCGTTGCAAGAGTCCTGCTTTTCCTCAGTTCCGGTCACTGTGTGTGTGTGTGTGTATGGGTGGATGGTGTGATTTGTCGGCTCAAAGAAGGGCTCCTAGTGGCCAATTATTTAAAAAGCAGCAAGCGTGGCAAATTCGCTCTGTAAACGAGGGCGCAGTCGTGCTGTTCAGGGCAGGTTGGACCTCGTTCGCTCACTTGCCCTCGTTTGCATTAATGAGAACTTGTGTTGCCAGGTCTTGACTTTATTGCTGAAAACAGGGGCAATTGTGTGAGACCTGCAGGAGTTAACCCCGCGAGCTGGAAAGGGTTGTGCTGTTGGGACGCCTGACTCAGCTCATGGCGCTTGTGCCACTGACCGTACCTGCTGGGTGGATTTTAAGGGGGGTGCAGAGGCAGACATGTTTAAATATTGCCTGGTGCCTCTTCTCGCCCTTCCTCTCAGGGGGCATTATTGTAAGGCTGATTCTGGATCAGTGGATAAGTGTGCTTCTTGTAGTCTTTCACGTTGGTGATCTGAGTTTGTGCATCGTAAGATCGGTACCTCCACCCCACCCAACACCTGGCGTAACCATGGACACCACAGTGTGATCTTTACGCCATGTGAGAGCAGCTGCTGTCTGTTGCCTGGTGGGAGGAGACATGTGCAGGAGGCAGCCCCAGCTCCTAATCACTCCTCTGCCTCCCTCCCCCGCCCGGCCTCCGCCAGGCCGCAGCAGATGCTAATGCGGGCTCATCGGCAGAATATGCTCCATATGCACCATGGAAAGATGCTAAATGCAGCTGCATTAAATAAGGGTGTTACATGTGTCCTCACCTAAAGTTCACGCAGTGACGACACCAGCACGCTGTCGCCCCTCTGTGGCCTGTTCTTTCCTGGCTGTGGCAGGTGTTCATGCCCCTGTGCAGGTGGGGAGGAAGGGGGAGGGGTTCTATGTCTTTAAAAAGTGCCCCTGAAAGAAAGCGTCAGATTCTGCTTCCGCAGGAGGCAAATTCAATAGAGGGGTCTTGTTTAATGTCACAGCTGCTGCTGGCAGTCAGAAGTAGCCAGACGCTAGCGGTTATTGCTGATGCAGTTACTAACTAATGAACAGTCATTTCCCTCGTTCTATCCCTGGAGCTACGTGCATCCCACAGATATAACATTTTCCAGATATGTGCATTTAGTTTGGTAACGTTGCGTCCTTGTGTTGCTCCCGCTCTCATTAACAGCTGGAAGAGAGAGGAGTGGGTCTCTAGCGGGTAACTTCCTTCTGCCTTCTCTTCAGAGCTGCTGTCTGCATTGGGTTTGTGTTTCTTGTCTGAGATTTTTTGTTGGTCATCTAGGCATGTGCTAACTTTGCTTTACTGCAATTTTCTATTAGAAAAACTGTGAAACAGCACTGCACTGTATAGTTATTCTAAATTGAGTGACTACTATAATATACACATATTAGATATTAACAGGTTTTTCCTCAGAGTCTCCTGCTGTAGTTGTCTATGATGGCTTTACAAGACGGCAGCAAGATAAACAAATTCACTGTGACCTCGTCAAAAGCTACGATTAACTGCAGCTATGCTACTCCTCTGTTTATGGTACACATTATCCTATTTCCATTTTCAGTAGTTAAACACATTTCATTTAATTACATTCCAGGGTTCAAAATGAGCAAATATACCCTTTTCCTACCAAAAGGGTTCATCCTCGTTTTAATTGGGTGTTACAGGCCCAATTCTTTTAAATTGTAAGCCGGCTGATTGCAGTCAATTCATTTTAGAATCTCAAGTTTTCAAAAGAACTTGATGACATAGTTCTGCTGTATGATTTTCACAGTCAGAGCAACCAACGGGATCATCATTCTAGATTTACTTTAGACACAAACTGCCATTTGATTAAAGAAAATCTAAATATGGAGAAGCCAAATTAAATTGAATACGCTGTGTAGGAGGAGAAGAGATGGTATTTTTGGCCTTCTTTAAAGGCATTGAATTACCTCTGTGAGATCCCCTGTAGATATTTCCAGCATTGGTCACACCTCCTTAATGCTTATTTCTAGTGTGATTCCCTGACCATTTCACATTTACAAAGAAACAATAAGTAATCCTACCACTAGTTCTAATAACCACTGAATCCAGACTTGGCTACACAGCAGTGCAAAACACACGTAATCTGAGGGTGTGGAGAGAGATGCGTCTCTGCTGTCGCTGCTGGCCTCAGCCCTCTCTTCATGAGGGGGGGTCGGCGGCAGCAGGGTGCTGTGATGGTGCCAGTCAGCAGTGGGGTGTGAGGTGTGCCCGTGAGTCCTCCGATTCTTCAGGACAGAGAAACAGCAACGCAGTGAGTCCCAGCAGAATGCGCAGGCTCTGTGCGGGTCTTTGGAACGGTCTCTCCCCCCTGCTGTGGGTCCAGGGGAGTCCGGGTGGCTCTGTGTGGAGACCCAGCAGTAAAGGATGGGTGAGGGAACCCATAGCTGGCCCCGCCCACCTGTGTCAGCAGTCTGGAGGCGGAGACTGGAGGCTGGTCCTCTGAGAAAGCGCTGGGCATGGAGTCCTTCCTGGGGTCACTTCCCGCATCACCTCATCTTAGCCATGTGTCTGTCTGCCAGCAGAGAGAGGGGGCTCGTGTTACTGTACAGAAATTCAGAATACCTGTCTTTTGTTGTCTCGTGTTGACCTGTTGTGAGAGGGACAGCTTCTTCTCTGAGTGACTGAATTGATAAAAATTGGATGAAAACATGAGCACTGTCCTCCCCCCCCACCAGCGACAGGGACGGCCGTGTTAATTAACTCGCCATATGGAGTGTGTTACACCCTGATGAGACACGGCCCCCCTGGGAGGCATGGACATGCCGCAGCAACGCAGTGCGCTCACAGGGTGTTATTCAGCCATTCAGACACACAACGGGCATCTGCGTGTGTCTGCCCTCCTAGCACCGGGACGTGGGCTTGGGTAATTACTGAAAATCTGCACATAAAGGCCTGCAGCTCTGTGCTGCCAATCATTTCTGAAGGAATACTCTGGATATTAAACAACGTCCCGCAAGCTAAATGTAACATTTAATGTACTTGGATATAGCACATCACAGCTCATGAGCTCTACACTTATGAAATATTTGTGTCTGCTTATGAAGATGCCGTGTGCTGTAATTGTATTCCATTATGAAGTAAATACATTGATATTTTAACTTTTTTTTTCTAAATTTTCTATATTGGCCTGCTGGGAACATGACTAATTAGCTGCTTTTGTGTCTTTTCCTCTTTTTTAAGTCAGCAGTAATGCTGATTTTGCAGGAGAGGAATCTGCATGTTTGTCAGCAAGTGCAGAGTAATTATCCCAGTCCAAACATCAGTGTGAGGTTTCTCGGAACGCGCCTTCTGTTTGTTGATGTATTAATGCATCAGAATCCCTTTAAAATGGCAATGACTCATTTAATCATCGAAGGGAATGTGTCCTCTTTTAATTATTTTCCAATTTTTTAGCATCCCGCTGTTTTCTCGGAGTTCAGCTCGAAAGCCTAAGATTTGATGAGGGAATAATTTAGCAGTTTTTCCTGTATTGGCTAAAATGTATTTCCCTGAGAAAATGGCCAGTTTGTTGGACTGTGCGACAGTCAGATTGTAAATGGCACATGCTGAATACAAGACGTATTGGCTGGTTATCAGAACTGTTGGGTGTTGCAGACTTGCTGAGAGTTGAGAGAGCCGTGGGCGGAGCTGCAGGTGTTATTCAGAGGACCCTGCTCGCTGTACTTTCATTAACCTGAACATTATGAGATTTGATCCTGCAGGAAGCTTCTCCTGGCATTTTGCCGTCTGAGGGAATTCCTCTGTGGGGTTGACAGCGGGTGTTGAACCCGAGGCAAAGCAGACGGGATGGAATGGAGGGGGAGGGAGGTTCTCTGAAGGTGCCGGGGTGGCTGTCTTACTTTAGTCCATCACTTGTCCACGTGCTGTGTCCGAGTTCTCTCTGACTCTGTCAGTACCACTGCCAAACAGTGAGTCTGTGTGCAAAGGGCCACTGACGCACATGATTCATACTTCAGCTTGTAGCGTAAATGCGGTACAGTCCGCCAACACCTTACTGCAAGGTTCTCCTAATAAAATATCTCAAATAGAGAAAGGCATGTCTCTTTGTGGTGTTACTCACATACCTGCTGTAGCTTTGGAGCAGTAATAACTTGTGAATGGCAGAGGGAAGCTCAGTGGATCTCACAATGAGAGGAGCTACCATATGCTACCTATCATGTATTCCTGTGAACCAATCTAAAGAATTTACTCTCTGTAATGAAGGCTGATTTATTCAAACCATGATAACTCTCACTCTCTCATCACCAGCAGTTACATGGCTTCACCAGCAGGGGGTGGGCTGAGTCCTGCTGTGCTGGTGCTCTGTTGGAGGCTGGGCTGTGTTTCCAGGGCTTGGTGCTGCAGTGATGGTCCTCAGACACATGTGTTGACGAGCGGAAAGGGGCTGGGTTCTGTTCACCGGGAGTTCCAGAGGCACTGCAGCTAGGGGCTGACTCACCGGGCCCTGACTGGTGCAGCCTGGTCTGGGCACCAGGCTCTGATTGGTGCAGGCTGGTCTGGGCAACAGGCTCTGATTGGTGCAGGCTGGTCTGAGCACCAGGCTCTGATTGGTGCAGGCTGGTCTGGGACAGCTCTCCGGCGATCCTTTGAGCTTTGCCACAGATGCCTCTCTGCCAAGCTGTGGCCCCGGCTGACCCAGCAAACCCTCACCCCAGGGGAGCAACGCTGTCGGGCACACTGCCTGGGCATACCAAATGTTCAGCCGACCGCCGTGAAATCATTACTCTGTTTCTGCAGACATGTGCTGACTACTGTATGTCAGCCCCCTCATATTTTTTACATCAATGCCGTTCATGTTTTACTTGGCTGTACTGTAACGGCTTTTCAGCTTTACTTTCCAGTTTGAGGAAAGGCTAATGAACGCTGGTTTTGTTCATCTGTCGTATAGACTGACAGACTGTGTGAAGTGTCTAATTTTCTTTTGCATCAGTCCCTGCTCAAATAATACTCCAGTGTTCCCAAACGTGCTGACAGTGTCTGATTCACTGGCCATTCAGGTCACTGTGCAGACTGCTGTAGGCTGATGCGCTGATGCTCAAGACGCATCAAACCATGCTATTCTGCTTTCAGCATCATTTTCCCTCCACTCTCCCTGGCACACTTCCCACTGTAAGGGCAGGGTCAGCAGCAGAGCTCATGCTATTCTCTGCCTACTAGCGCATGCTTTTCTCCCGTCGCCCCCTGGCTCTGTCATGTGTCATCACCACAGAGTCTCTGTGCTTCCAGAGCTCGGTAATGGCAGTCTGGGAATTCAGCTGTACCCTTTCCACCGCCTGCACTAGTTACAAGAAAGTTTTATAGCACAGAACCGATCCAGGTCACCACTTCGGTGTCTGGCAGACACGGGCTGACAACCGGAATTAATCAGATAAACCAGATGTGGGGATCTGTGATCTTTGACCTTGGCGGAGGTGGGACATCAGCGCCAGAGCCAGCCAGGTTTCGGAATTTATGTTACCCATTTAAAGAGTAAATCTCCAGACAGGACTGTCTGCTTAATAATTCAGCACGGAGTCCTTTGGAGCACTGTCTTCTGGGATTCTCCGAGCAGCTGTGTTTACTGGTGTGCAGAAGCTCCACGATCCTTTCAAGAAACTGGCAACTTTAATAATTATCATATTATTTCTGTGCCTTGATTTGTAGGTATGAAAAATGAAATGGCCCCATGCTTTCTTTATGGTCGTCCACTGCGTAATATCTTGTTGTTTTCTGTGAATTGCAGTCATCTTGGAATGCCACTTTAATGTCTGTCACCTTCATGCTCTGTGCTGTAATACCGCATGCTGTCAGACTGTACCTCTGAAGTGAATCAGAGAGGAAGCTGGAAGAAGGGGGGGGTCCTGTCCTTGGCTGTCAGTCAGAACAAAGCCGGGGTCAAATCCATTATCCAGTTCATTTCACTCATGTCCTCTCCATCCACATCAATTCACTCCCCTTAATTCTGGCTTTCATTCTCCTCAAACACGCATTCAGTTCCAATTGCCATCTATGAATTGGAATGGACAATTCAATCATGGAGATCAGCACCATCAGCATAGGAAAGGACAGGGAGTTCATGCCTGAGGTGAGTAACGACTGGGAATAATGCCAGGGGCCATTAGACAGCCTCTGCCAATGTTTAATCCTGAGAAATAATTTCTGATAAGATTAATGATATGTATCTTATTGCAGCCGTCATGCTAAATGGTCACACAGCGGTTCTGTTTGCTGAGGCTTTCTGCGTTCTGGCTGGAGAGTGGTTCTTATGTATGAAAGTTACAGGTAGTTACATGTTGCCATGACAAGGGGAATGATTTGCTGAGCAGAGGTGGTGATAATGTTGCTGAAGTTTCTCCCAGGAAGGAGAAGCTGACTGTCTTGGTGAAAACGGGTGGAAGAAATGGGTGGAAATACTGTTATGATTGAGATCCTCAAATTCACTGCTGGATTCAACAGCAAATGCCACCCATGTCTCATATTTTTGTTTTGTCTCATTCACAGCCGACAGGAGCTTTTTGTTTGTTTTGGCGAAGCCTTGCGACTTTTATACCTGTGCGGTAACATTGAGGGAAATGTCAGGGTGGGAAGGCTCCCTCAGTCCACAGTGGTAAATAAACGATATCCACAGAGAGACGGTAATTGCCTCCTACGCTAAAGCTATTGCAGATCTGAAATTGCATTAGCAGCCTCTTGTCAGAGTTTTACTTGAAAAAAAGCTGCGTTCCCACATAAAACATTGCTATAATTTCTCAGAAAAATGGATACTGAGTGAAATGAAGGTGCGCGTGAGAGTGTTTCAGCTCCGCTCTGATTTAAACACCTCATACGTGACTCATTTTCTGTTTACGCTAACCTGACGGATCCTCCCGTGATTCTCAGTCATTTCCGAGGCGCTTCCCCGGGGGGCGCTGCGCTGTCCGGGCCTCTCAGATGAGCTCCGCTTGATGAAGTGACACAGCCGCAGTCTGTGGCTTGTGTTTGCAGAGCTGGGCTCTGTGTGCCCTGTAGTCTTCATTTTTCTGTGTGTTTGAATTGAGTGCCACTTTATCAGGCCTGTGGTTGTTATTTTGTGAAGGAAAAGTTAAATTCTGTCAATACTCACACAGTTTACTGCAGTTTAAACAAATAACACAGGTAGGCTATAGGTACTGTATTTACAGATCCATTCAAAGCCTGCGGCACACAGCCCGTCAGAGGAAACTCATCTCAGCTCAAAATGGGTGAGCTCCTGAATGACAGGGAAGATATTTCAGAAGAAAAATTCTCAGTTTTGTCATTAAATGGATCAATGGTAGGTCATCTCAGTTTAAGATTAAATTTCCCAGTGTAACTGTAATGTTCACACTGCTGTGGAAAGTGTGCCGTGCTGAGCATGACACCGCAGCGTCGTGTGCAGGCTGTGTTGTTTGGCATGCGGGTGGAACAGCGCAGGTTTATGTGCTGTGAGAACACACTTGCTGCACGCTTGCTTACGCGTCTGTGAGTGAAGGATGAACCGCAGCCGTAAAACAACGGCTGAGATAAATATCTGTGATCACTGCTGTTTTAGGCATGTTATTTACTGCCCACTTATCTTAATGAAATGCGCTTAAAAGGTCAGGCTAAAACTCGCTGACGTTTATGCACGCTTACTTTATTAACTTGCGTCAAACTTTATGATGCGAGGCCAGCATCTCAGTCTGAAGCTTTGCTACTGACAGGAGCGAGTCACGTGAGTGTTTTCAACAAATATTGGTTTAAAAGAATGACTGACAACTGCTTAAAAGCCACACGTAATCAGACAGATTAGGTGAGCTGCCATCATCCTCCACTGAATGACACAGGCCACATCTGTTTTCTATATGTTTCCTTGTTATTGATAAGGTCTAACATGTGTTAACGGTGCATGTCTTCTGAGACTGACGACTGTTGCCTGATGACCTCAGAGGAAGTGTGTGACTCTAGATTGATGGGTTTCTCTGTTTCTACAGCCAAAGCAATATTTCATTTAAAGTACGACTGCAGACACCCCAGCTTTCATTCCTCCACAGACACCCCAGCTTTCATTCCTCCACAGACACCCCAGCTTTCATTCCTCCACAGACACCCCAGCTTTCATTCCTCCACAGACACCCCAGCTTTCGTTCCTCCACAGACACCCCAGCTTTCATTCCTCCACAGAGACCCCAGCTTTCATTCCTCCACAGACACCCCAGCTTTCATTCCTCCACAGAGACCCCAGCTTTCATTCCTCCACAGACACCCCAGCTTTCATTCCTCCACAGACACCCCAGTTTATCCGAGGTTCACCACCTCTCTTCACCCTGTTTAGGGCTGGCTGACTCTGGCATTGATTAGCTGGCCTGGCTGGGAAGGCCTTTTTGCAGAGGCCGTGGCCTCGTTTAAGCAGCCTGGGCTGCTGGCTGGGAGGAAGGGGCAGTGCAGCTCATTAGCAGCACCTGCCTGTGTGTGCCAGCTCCCGCAGTGAGGCTCACAACCAGAGCCGGCCCTCTGAATAATGGCCCTGATTGTCAGGCTCTTCAGCTCCTTCCAGACCCATTGCAGATTATTATCAGGCGGGTCGGAGCCAAACCCACTCCGGTAATTTTTCACGGGCGCCCTGAAGACGGGCGAGGGTCCCGCCCCCGATCTTCCCACCAGGAAATAAAAGCGAATTTCAGAAGACAATAAAAGGTAATAAATGGAATTACGCTGTTACGGTTATGGCTCGGAATTAAAAGCGGAATCTCAGAGGGATTGGAAGCACTGAAGGCATTAGAGAGTGTTAGCAGGCACCCGCGCTGAATTAACTCTGCATGACTAATACTCTGCACCGCTGATGGGGAGGTGTCTCAGGTACAGCGAGGGGGGGGGGGGGACCTCTGCCCTGAAACAGGGAGGGCCTGGTACCCCCCCTGTTCTTTTAGAGCAGAGTGGGGAACCAGGGAAACCCAAACTGATTCTCTGGATGCTGCTTCAGAAAGGGAAATGAGGAGCAAACAGAGGCTGTGTTGGAGGGGTACCCAGCTCCGGGACGCCCGCCCCTGGGATGCGCACTTTCAGGATGGCCCGAGATGCCCCAGGCAAACACGGCTTCCATGACTCCATGTTGCCTCCTCAGCTCTCCCTAAAGGCAGCTCAGTGCCCTAACACATTACTCTCCAATGGAGTTTACAAGGGAAAGTCTACTGATCGGTGCTGTTCTGAGGTATCGTTTGAAGGCAGTTTCTTTGAAAGTTTTTAAAGTGTGAAAAGCTAGTAGACTCTGTCTATTGGAAAATTACAGTTTTGTGTCTGAAAGAGTAATTAAGCCCCTACAGTATTCAGTGTGTGGGTAGATTTTCTGTTCTACTAGAGGTCACAATTAAAATGAGATTATTTGTTTGCTAGGGTGACAAAAGCTGAAAAAGAAACACTTGAAAGTATTGTTTTGGTGGTTTTCCCAGACATTCCTTGTGTCAGTAGAAATGATTTGCTCTAAGCATTGAAGTTGTTTTCTGATTTGAAATCCCAGCAGAATTTTGACTGTCCTGAAGTAGGGTAACTATTCCCCTAGAATATGAGAGCAGAGATTAGCTCATCTACTGTACATTTCTGCAACAGAGGAGATGTTGCTTTGCATATTTCACGTTTTCAGTCTCAAGAACCCTTCTCTTTTTACAATTTATTATCTGATTTCTGGTTTTCCTCAGAGCTGACAGTACATGTATGTGCATGGTGCATGGTGCATGGCGGTGATACCCTTCCTCATTTGTTTCTCTCCCTGTGTGCTTTGTTTTGTTTGCTCAAGAAAAAAAATAGAAGAGAATGAACCAAAAATGAAGCAAGCAGACCGTGCAATCTGACAGGTCTCCAAGTTCTGACTCTCATCAAAGGCAATTCAAAGCAAAATTATAGGTTATTAAGAACAGATGGATTTTTCTTCTGCAATTCCACTCGGAATTTATGATGTGATTCTTAGTAAAAAAAGACTATCTGGTGTGAGGCCAGTGATGCCAGTGTGGTTGAAGGCCTCACGTTGCCAGTGTGCGGTACATCTGAAAACCTTTATCTGAAGCCAGAAGGCCACACGAAAAACTGTCTGTGACTGCTGGTGCCACTACCTAATGATTCTTAAAGACCATGCTCATATTGCTCCCTTTATGAAACCATTCCAACCGTTTTCAAAATCAGAAATCAAATTAACATAAAAAACACCCCAAAAGAACAGCACGTTTAATAAATCAAAATAAAAAAAATGCAAAAGCAAAAAATAAATCCTCTCTGGAAGTTATCATGCCCCCCTTTTGAATTTTAAGAATGTCTTTAAACAGGCAGCTTCAAAGGAGAGGTCGGGTGTCAACACATTACACGCTGAATTCCATTCGCCGGAGTCCAAGACCTGCTCCCAGAATGCATCAGGAGAGAGCGAGGTGCTGTGGTGTGGATTTACTGGGGTAAGAACTGGTGGGACACTACTGCACGCTTGTTCCCGGGGGGTGGGATGGGGGCGCTTTGGCTTGCTATGGCAACCCTCGCTCAGCAACAGCATGGCAGAGGCGGGAGAGGACAGGTGTAATTGGAGGTGATGAGCCGTGAGATGGACCGGGAGGTGCTCCCCTGTGGTCCGGCCCGGTGACCGGAGCCCACCCCCACAGCAGGGACCCCAGGAGCCCCGAAACCAGGCTGGCTGTGTGAATAACCCTGGCAGCTGTTTGTGTATTTTACATTATTGTTAATGCTCTTTCTCTGTTGTTCCCATTATCGGCTGTGATGCTGAGCAGGTTTGCCTGTCGCTTGTGCTTCCACTGAGCCCTGCGTTACTCTCCCCGGCAGCTCCCTGTGCCACTGAGCCCTGCGTTACTCTCCCCGGCAGCTCCCGCTCCCACTGAGCCCTGCGTTACTCTCCCCGGCAGCTCCTGCTTCCACTGAGCCCGGCGTTACTCTCCCCGGCAGCTCCCTGTGCCACTGAGCCCGGCGTTACTCTCCCCGGCAGCTCCCTGTGCCACTGAGCCCTGCGTTACTCTCCCCGGCAGCTCCCTGTGCCACTGAGCCCGGCGTTACTCTCCCCGGCAGCTCCCGCTCCCACTGAGCCCTGCGTTACTCTCCCCGGCAGCTCCCTGTGCCACTGAGCCCGGCGTTACTCTCCCCGGCAGCTCCCGCTCCCACTGAGCCCTGCGTTACTCTCCCCGGCAGCTCCCTGTGCCACTGAGCCCTGCGTTACTCTCCCCGGCAGCTCCCGCTCCCACTGAGCCCTGCGTTACTCTCCCCGGCAGCTCCCTGTGCCACTGAGCCCTGCGTTACTCTCCCCGGCAGCTCCCTGTGCCACTGAGCCCTGCGTTACTCTCCCCGGCAGCTCCCGCTCCCACTGAGCCCTGCGTTACTCTCCCTGGCAGCTCCACTGTTGATTTGTGGCTGCACTTGCATAAATCTTTTATTCATGAAACCTTTTCTTACTGTACCTGCGGTCTGTCGGTCCCATCTGTACTCTGCATTGGGAATGTGCACAGTGCCTTTCCTCTCTGGGGTGGGGGTGTAGCTGTGCCCCCCCTTGCTGGGCATGCACTGCGGACCCCTGCCCGGTAACCCCCCCTGGACTTACCAGGCTGTGGACGTGTGAAAGGACATGAGGGAGGGGCTCTGTGCGTCTCCCCTGAGGCTGTGGCGGGGGTGGTGGGCCAGGACGATGGGGTGCAGCGGGGGCTCAGCCTCCGCCTGTGGAGAGGCGTTCCACTGGCTCCTGGCCTGCTTCAGCCACCTCCCCCCCAGCCCCCACTTCTCCAGGTACACCCGGCACAGCTCGTAGTTCATGGCCGAGTAGTAGAGGAAGTCCAACGCCAGCAGCACCATGACGAAAAAGCCGTAGATCCACACGCCGACGAGAGCCGTGTAGTTACTGCACCCAGAGAGAGAGGGAGGGAGAGAGGGAGAGAGACAGGGGGAAGAGTAAAGCATGTGAGAACTTCTGCATTCAGTCCTCCAGTCTTCACATCTCTGAGTAAAATAACAGCCCAAAATGTCCAGTTGATTTATTGCTGAGGGAGGGGAGATCACTCAGCCCATCCCTGCTGAGGAGTCCTTTCATAGGTTCCCTCTGATTAGTATTCTCCTCTGTTCATTCCTCTATGAATCCTCCCGTTAGAAGGCTGTGGAGAGCACGGATAGATTATGCTCCAGAACCATGAATTACTGCAAATGCAAATGTGCCGAATTGGGCTACAGTCACATGTCAGCGCAGCTTCGGTGAGGTGTGTTATAAGGGCTTGAGGTCTGCTGATCTTCTGCATCTCTGGCAGACCAGCTGGAGCAGGGAGAACGCGTCCAGTTAAAGCACAGCGTTCACCTCTCATCTCAACACTAACCTTCAGGCCTCCGGGGACACTCAGAGAGGAGCAGCAGTTTCGCCAGCTTACAGAGGACTTTTAGCAGGTGCTAAAAAGAACAGAGTTCTTTGAGTGGTAGAGGATGGCAAACGCACAGGTCCTTACTCATCAATGAAGGTCATCATGTGATTCGTAGGGTGAAACGAGCTGACTGGACTGGAGTTTTGCATTCTCATGGCTCTGTCGATTGGTCTGATATCTGTATTTTATTCTGACTCCAATGATGGGATGCTTTTTGCATTTCATCTGTGTGTTAGTATCACCAGACTGTCTTTGACGGTGTGAAAGCTTCACAGATCGCCGGGAGACTAAGCAGAAGTTTCAGTGAGTGTGTGGGAAAGGCAATGACATCAGTGTCTGAAACAGAACTACAGTGCGTAGCACTGAGTGCCACTCAAGCAGGGGGAGAGGGGCATTATGGGAAGGCCTGGAGCTCACTGCAGAAAGGTTAGCCCTCCCCAGCCAGACGATGTCTCCCAGGGTGCGACCTGTCAGAGGGGGGGTGTGAACTCTACGCCTACGTGGTATGTGTGAGGGGTGCAACGATGGTGTGGTCCAAGGCTACCCTGACAGCTGGGGAAATGAATCGCTGCACGGCATGTAGTTACACTGCTGTTTCCCTCCATTTCACTGCGTCCTTGAGGTTGGATATACTCTCACTACCCCCACCCCCCACACACACACACACACGCACTGATGTTGGGGTTATGTAGAACTGCCTCTGTTTGAAAAAAGCTGTGATTGTGCCTCTGTGATGCAGACAGACAGACAGACAGACAGGGCAGGGGGTGGAGGGGCCAGGGATCCATCAGCTCAAACTTTTCTTAACTGTGAAAACTAAACTCTCTCTTCTTCCTGTGTATTACAAAGCTGATAGAAGCTGTGTCGTGGACAGCTGAACTTTAGTTGCGGTAAACAGGGTTCTCCCCACAGGCGGAAATATCAGTCGCTGCCCGAGGCTGTGCGTCTGGCCTTAAGCAAGCTGCGCTGAGTGATCATTAGCGTGGCTGGGCTGTGTGTTCTTAAGGCTGTCTGTCTGTCAGTGCGCCTCTCCGCAGTGTAAAACAGTGTGAGATGTATGCATGATGTCAGAGGTGTGTGTTAAAATGACACCTGGAACACTGGGTACAGTTTTAATAGGCGAGCAGCCCCCTGCCAATCCACCAGCCCCCCACCCCCCACGCCCCATCCAAAGGATCCGTTGTAAAAATGGCGGAATGTGCAGCTCCTGGCGCTGATCGCCACAGAGCTCATGCCACCAGCCCACGCGTGACTCACAGCATCTCACCGCCTTTATTCGGCTCTCTCTTCTGTTGGCGCAGATCAGTATCCACGTGCATAACGAGGGAAAATGCACCGGTTTCTAAAAAATTGATTTATTTTAATAAGAGATCTTAAGCATGGATTTTTTTTTCTTTCAGGAAATTACCCCACCCACTGTTGCCGTGTCTGCGGATCTCCTGCTCTGTTTTGTCTGGCTGTCCTCTCTCCCTCTCTCTCTCTCTCTCCCTCTTTCCCTCTCTCCCGCTCTCTCCCTCTCTCCCTCTCTCCCTTTCTCCCTCTCTCTCCCTCTCTCCCTTTCTCCCTCTCTCTCTCTTTCCCTCTCTCTCCCTCTCTCCCTCTCTCCCCCTCTCTCTCCCTCCCCTTGTGCAGGCAGAAAGAGGGAATCGTGGCCATGTTTGCTTTCTTCACACTTTACACTGAAAAGGGAAAACTACACTGCTGCTGTTCAGTTTGCACACATAAAGATCTCTGCTGAGATTGTGGATTATCCAGCAGTGCTGGTCTAGAGGTTAAAGTCTTAACTTTTGAATTTGAAGTCAATTTGAAGTCAGTTGTCTAAATAGATGTTTTGTTAAAGTGTGTGTTTGAGTAGGACAGTGTGACATACAAAGAGTAGGTCTGTACTTATTTTGTCAGCTTCAGAAGTAATCATATAAGACTGAGTGGAGGTGCAGTATGAGTCTGCATACAGCTTGGGAAAATACTCCTGGTAATCTTTGGTCTCTTGGCACACATGTATTCTCTTATTTCACGGAGCGCGTGCAGATAAGGTGTCTTTGAAATGTTAAGTTTTTAAGGCGCAGTGAAGGCTTTGATATCGTACGGTGCAGGAAGGTCAGAAAGCATTTTAAACACAATGTCCTGTATAATGTGTGCCAGACCTGTCCTGGCTCTGCACAGAGTGTCTTACACTGTTATTTAAAGGGTAAAGGAGTTTGCAGACTTTCAGGCTGTACTCACAAAGGACAGCCTTGTTGTGTACCATATCTAGAGAAAAGGCATGTGGAAGTACAGAGCTTTATGGGAGTTACAGCGTGTGTGATGTCAGCAGCATCGGTGCTGGCCTGTGTTAGCGGTCCCTCTGTTTACGTCCGGACGGTGGGGGCCTTCCATCACCTCCCGCCTGTGCCAGAACCCGACAGGTTCGGATCTCGTGCTTAATGTCACCTTGTCTGGTAAACTACCTGCTGTCTCCTGCTTTGTAAATAAGAAGCCTTTTCCAAAGCCAGCCGGAGATTTCTGCGGAGACAGAGTGCCGCTGGGCTGGGTTTCCTCAGCATCCTCTCAGAGGCCCGGGTACGAGCGTGCCACATGCAGAGCACACTGCTGCCTGAACGCAAGATGGGTTACACAAACACAGCTAACAGCGCTGACTGCGCTAAACGTGGCTGATTAGCCCACAGTATGCATATCCATATCTATATATGTGTATATATATACATATATATATATATATATATATACATATATATATATTCACTAAAATGTTTTCTTAATATATTATTTTTATACAGGTGTCAGTAGACCTCTTGCTGTTGGGGCCAGAGGACGTACTTGTGTGCGAATCCGTCGGAGCTGCTGGTGAGGTTGAGCTGCATGACGGTCTGGAACTCCGTCTCGTTGCAGCAGTACTTGAACGCCGTGTTGTTGTGGTGGCAGCAGAACATGTAGGTCTTGTTGTCAGAGAGGCGAGGGCAGTGGAAGCCGAAGTGATAGCGCCCCTTGTGGTCGGAGTAGGGCTCGCACACTCGGAAGTGTGCAGAGAGAGCTGTGGGACAGGAAGACATGGAGAGGGAGTCAGAGCTGCAGAAACTGTACACTTTATTTTAAGAGAGACCGAAAAAATCTGCAAATGACTTTCTGTACTCAGCTCCCTATAATTGCATATTGGAGAATCGCATAATCTTTCTTTATTACACGGTACCCTGCTGGTTTTAATCCCTTTGACTTTACTTACTCTTGTTATAAGCATACTGTGTTTAACTGCATAACCTCAGAGTAGTCCTCTGCAAATGCCACCGCTTGTCAGGGGTCAGCTGTACAGCATACCTTCTCTTTAAGCTGATAAGCTTTTCCACTTGATCACACAGACATTTCAGGATAAGCCTCAGAGTATTTTAGAGAGATCTATCTAAAATGAAATGAATCCAAAAACCGAACTGGAGAACCGGTGCTTTGAAACCCCTGTGCAGAGCCGTCACAGCTGACTAGCGTGGATCTGCTGGGGGCTCCACTTTACCTGCTAACGAGCTAATTCAGCCACAACAGGCAGCCTGTCTGCTGTTATTTCTGCTCATCAGATAAATAGCGTCCTTCAAACAAGCATACTCACTCCATCGCAGTGACAGGAAATTGATGGGGGAGAACAGGAAGAGAGAGAGAGGGGAGGCTTAACTGGATTTGCCATCTTTTTTAATCCGAGTGTCTTTTGATGGCACTCAGACAATTGCCCCATTAAGGATGAAAGTGTTTCCACCCGTGTTTTTAGACAGTGCAAATCAGATTTCCGCTACACTGAGAGCTCTGGGTCAGTCCTTGCAGGGGCACGGTACCTATTTGAAAGAGAAGAATCCGTCCCCTTTGTTCCTGTTTGGGACTTAGTTCCCCACAGTATTAATGAGTGTTGATAATGAGTTGGACTGAAACGAATGGCTGGGCTTGCTGGTGTTGCTTGTCCCGGGGATAGGTGAGATTCCTTTGGCTGATTTAACTGACAGCCGCCTGAGTTTGCTGTTAAAGGGAGGCTTCGGTGTGGTGATTAGAGCGGGTGGGTGCGCGTGAGAAAGAGGGAACGAGCTGGAGAGTCACGGAATGATGTCGGTGCTAATTAATTTTTTGGCTCCTTGGTGCATGTTATGAAAGGCTCTGGCTCTTGTTAAAGAGTTCTCATTGGTCGTTAACAGGAGGAGTTTCCCGGCCGTGTGACTGAACGCTGCTGCGTTTTAACAATGCGGGACAGGCGAGTTACAGGCAGTTCTGTCACTCTGACCTTCACTAGCAGACGCCCGCGGATGCTGGCGTGTCGTCAGTGTCTCTCCTGAGTCACCTTAGAGCGATCACTGTGGTGTTGAGAGCTTTTTCAGGGGCGTTTGGTAGCTTGCAATCAGATCCAATACACAGGGGTCACTTGCACCACTGGAGGAGAAAACGATCAAATTAATTGCTCAATAATCAAACTACCTCCTTGGAAATCAGTTGAAATTGGCATTACAGGCTTTGAAGCAATGGCAGCGCTGTGCAGCGGTCTGGTGTCATTAATCCAAAGGGCACCTGTTGCGTTGTGCAGCGGTCTGGTGTCATTAACCCAAAGGGCACCTGTTGCGTTGTGCAGGAAATGAGCCAGGATGTCTCCCCCTTGTGCTTTGTTACTGCAGTGTGAGTTTGGAGGGTTCATACAGTCAAAGTGAACGCACAGAATGCAGTTTAACCTTTGCACAAACTTAATCAAGGTTAAGCAGCACGTGGATACAGTTTCCCAGGGCGTTGCTGAAGTGGCTGGGGGGATGTGCTGTGGCAGGCTCTCTCTCCCTCCTCCGCTGCAGCCCGGCTCCGGGTGAGAGCCCTCGATCCCTGATGGCCCCAGCGGGGCGCGGTGCTCCCCCTCAGGAAGCCAAGCTGTGTGATCTCCTGCGGGACCCGGAGCACCTGCGGTGCGATGTGTGGGCATTTGCATATAGATGAGAGCGGCGTGTGGTAAGTGGCCGAGGCAGAACAATGCCGGGTTTCCCGCTCGGAGAGGAGGGCCTGCTCAGAATCACCTGATTAACACTCACTTCCACCTGCGAGATTACGGGCAAGGTGTCGCAAGCGGACGGGAGAGACCCGCAGCATCTCTGTAATGCTGACAGACTGCCAGAGCCGCCGCGGACGCCAGGAGCGAATGAGATGCTTTTGGGGGAGAATGGGGCGTTTTTACAGAGGTCTGCATCAGTGGCTGTGTTCGCTTTGGGAGTACAGGGTTAGTACAGGGGAGTTAGTTGTGTCGTTCAGTGTGGGGAAAATGGTGTGATATGCTTGATGGAGACAGGTGTAGCTTCTGTGAAACGCTTACTCATTCTTGCTCTTGTTTATGACTTCGTAAAGTTATACTTGCTTGAGGAGCTCTGCTTCCTGAGTGCAGGCAAGTGAGATGCGTGTGCATCTGTGTGTCCTCATGCGCAGTCAGTGGTATCCACACAGCCAGTGTTACTGCCAAGTCTGAGACCCACCCACAGGATTGTAACGAGCAAGTGAAGAGAACTCGTAAAGTATTGAATTACATTATGCATAAAACCGTTCGCTTGCCACCCTTGACCGTGCGTTAATGTCCAGATGTGGTCAGATCCCCTCTTTTCTGCAGGCATTAAGCAGGGTGTGTGAATAGCTGTCTCTTTGCCAAAGCACATCAGAACTGTGAGAAATAGGGCCAGAAGCTGGAAAATGCCATATTTGACCCCATAAAATCTGTAAAAAGGTCTAAATAAAAGTGAATGTGTTTGGCAGGGCAGAGGCAAGGTATCTGACAACAAAATGTTCGAGTCTGTTGGCGAAAAGTCAATCCGTGATGCAAGACTGAAATATGTGGGCAGAAGAGAGAAAGAAAAACTTCTCAGGGCTGTGAAATCACAAACAGCCCTCCTCAACCATGAGCCTGCTACCAATGGTAGGACCTGGTGGACTACATTAACACCTGAAATTTTAGGATATAGTTAACAGCTTGGTTTTTCACAGCTATTAATTTCACAGCCTGTTAGCCCAAAGAGCATTCCTCTCAATCTGACAGGTAGAGCTGAGTGCAGGGTATAGATACTTAGGAAAGAAAAAAAAAAAGCAGTGATTCTTAGGGGAGATATTAAGGATAATAATAATAATAATAATAATAATAATACTAATAGATACTTAGGTAAGGCCTATGAAGTGTTTACCTTGTCGTCGTTTTACCTTGTCATTATATTATGTGGTTTCCAGGAGGTTGTTCATTGTAATGTTTGTTCTTTATAGTACTGAGCATTTGTTCCCCTGGAAATATTCAGAACGCTTGCCCTCTTTCACCTCCATCATTCAGCTTCATAGCTTATGCCAGAAGTGCAGAATAAGCTAAAGAGTAAAGCTCCCATATGAAACTGCAGGTCCTGGAAAACTGCTGCGCTCTCCGCTGAAGGGGCATTAGATGGTCGCTATAACATGCCTGGGTAAGGCAGCAGTGCAGTCTCTGAGCTGCTGTGCCCACATCCTCAGAGACTCCGCTGTGACTGGCTGTGGGGACCTCGGAGGGAGGTGAAGTGAGAGGGTGAGGGCGGGTTTTAGCTTTTAATAAAGCTGGGGATGGGGTGTGTGGGTTTGCTTTTACTCCGGAATTTAGCACAGGCCAGAGGGCTCACCCTTCCCTGACCACCCCGAGGGCTGAAAAAAGCACAAATGCATTTTTTGGCAGTTCAGCCAGGGAGAAAATCTAAAGTTTATTATGGTTTCGTTATAACCGCAGGCCATGCACCATTAATATCAGGCTTTGGGAACAAGCATTATCAGCTAACGTCAGATGAAATGTGTTCAGATGTCTTGTAGTACTTAAATATAACGTCTGTTTACGTTTGAGGTGATATGGAGAAAAGGTGAACTACCTTAGAAAGCGTATACCACATTTCTGAGGGTACATTCACTGCACATGTGTCAGGTTAATTCTGTAAACACTGCCGATGTCCTTGATGCTTTTACAGAGTCTACATTCTGAATAAATATCCTCCAGCAATACCACTATAGACTCTTGCCAGTGACTCATTCACTGAATAAATGATGAGTCAGGAGAGACTTTGGGCCTGTGATTGTCTCTGGTTTTAAACATCTTTCCACAGCGTCTCTCGTTCTTCTTCTACCCCCCTGGACTTTACCTCAAACACACCTTCTAACATGCTCAACTATGCTGGATAGTCTTACCGGTTGTTAGTCTGAGCTCATGATGAGTAATGTATGTTTTTATATATACCAAACGGAAGAAAATAACAAGCTTATGAAGGGTGTGGACTCTAGCAATATTACATCATCAGTGGGGCACTACCTAAAATTAGCATTGTGTCCTTGATGTCATTACAGGATTGTGAGTAATACTTGGCAGGAGTGATTCTGTTTTCAGAGATGGGGTTTCTGGTGCTTTTTCGGTTCCATCTCTCTGTCTCTGTGCTCTGCAGACGCCCGGGGTGCTGTCGGCATGTGGACTATGCAGTGTATTAATGCCCTGCCTTAATGAGCTGTAATTAGTCATCTGTGAGCTGCCAGCTATGAGTCCAGTCCTGGGGGCAGTTATAGCAGTGCAGTGCAGACAGTGCCTATCACTGATCCAGCATTCCGCCTGGGTCTGTGCTTCCAGTGGAGTCCAATTATGGGTTAAGAGCATCTACGCAGAGAGCAGCGTCTAATCAAAAGGCATCTCTCGCAGGACTTGACCTGCACCTCTAACGACAGGCGAGCGCCAGCGTTAGAAAAATGCCCCCCATGGAGGGGAGTGCTTGAGTGCACTTTAAGCAGCATCACCGACCCCCAGCGAGGAGCCCTTTATCTTCCTGTCTGTGATCTCCTGTGTTAGGGACAGGGAGCACACACACACACCCAGACAGCACCAGAACAGAGATAAGGACAGCAGCAGCATCAGCTCTGTCCGCAGGTCTCAGTGGGTGATGCAACCTTAATCTGAACTGGATAGGTTTAACACTGCATAGATACAGTGGCATTGTCCTGGGCTTGTCCTGGTTATTTTATATGGAATTCATATTGAGCCTGTATTTGATCATCATTTGGAGAAGACAGAAATGGTTGAAAGCAGTTTGAACATCACATTCATTCAGTGACAGTTTATACCACGTGTGGATGAAAAGGGTCCTGTGATCTACTCCTGCAGAAATGCCTGGTAATTTTCTATCAGTCGACTGCCGCTTTGAGTGCAGATCACAGAAGCACCTGTGTGATGAGAAATAATGAGCTGACGCTCTTATGCCACCCTCGGTCATGTCTTAAGGACATCGTGTGACTCCTGACAGACGCACACACACATGTGGTTAAAATGAACTGTCACCTGCGGTTTCACTCTGTGTTTGGGGACTTGCACTGACATTCCATTACAGGTGAACCTCAGGTTCAGTAGCAGATGCAGTGTCCATGCACCATACGGCAGGGAAAGAGAGCAGTGCTGTGCCAGGATCTTTTCATGGTAGAAATGTTGGGAAATAGATGTGTGGAGCTCTCGCCGGTGCACAGCTAAAGAGGAACAGGCTCATATAGCTCTCTCCTGGCAGGAGATACAGGTCAACTGACATGTAGCCCTCTCCTGGTTGGAGGTACAGGTGGACAGACTTGTGTAGTCTCTCCTGAGTGGTGGTACAGGTGTACAGACACATGTAGCTCTCTCCTGATTGGTGGTACAGGTGTACAGACACATGTAGCCCTCTCCTGATTGGTGGTACAGGTGTACAGACGCATGTAGCCCTTTCCTGATTGGTGGTACAGGTGAACAGGCAGCTCACCTGCGGTGCACAGCAGGAGGAAGATGACCGCCAGCACATTGAAAGACCGCTGACTGGTGATGCTCATCTTCTCGTCCTCCTGTAGGGGGCGCAGTGAAGAGCTGGGCGACTTTAGCTGAACTCAGATGCCCTCTGCTTCCCGCCAGCTCCCCTCATGGCCGTGGGCTGACCGCCGTTTCACCTGAGAGAGAATAACACACAGGGAAACACAGCCATTAGCCAAGTGCATAAGGTGTTTCAGCAGGAAAACAAAACCCAGGGAAACTTTATGGTTGGATTGTACCAGGCATAAATAAATCCATCTTGTAAAGGTCATGGTGTTTAAGTGTGAACTGTACATCCAACTAAACTTTTTCCCTGGGATTCATTTTCCAAAGCTTACTTTTTCCAAGAAAGTTAAAATGGCATTACATTGCATTACATGCATTACATTGGCATTACATTGCATTACATTGCATTACATTGCATTACATTGCAGTGTGACTTCCAGCACAAGAGAACAAGAGAAATGAATTTCAGGTGTCTACTCAGACCTAAACTGAAGATTGTAAGGTAAGTGTGGTTATTGTCAGGTGAGCTCCTGGGAAAGTGCCCACTGTGCTGTATGCTTCCGGTTCTGCGCGGTCTGCAGGTGCAGCATCTCTGGGTTCTGCCTCTGGAAGCTCGGCTGTAGCGGTGATCAGAATTAGCTGGCGGGTAAATGACAGAGCCACTGTACTGAGAGAATCCCTCTTGTTTAATACAGTGTGTCACAGCAAGCTTGCCATTAGCATCAAGTTCCCTGTCACGGCTGTCTCTGCGCTCAGCCTAAATGAGATTAATCTGCTCAGACGTGCACTTAGTTAAGCCGAATAGGCCTGAGCCTGCTCTTTAATTTGCTTCTCACTTAATTTCGTACCGGGAGATGTGTAATTCAAACCATTAGATCTCGATATTATGCAAAGCTTTCTCGCTGACGTTCTCCAGGAGCGGGGGAGAAATGGCCTCGGAGACGCTTCATTCGTGAGCCAACAAAAGAACAAAAGACTTGCGGTTTTCCACAATGGCTCTGGCTTTATTGTGCTTTTGGCTGGGATTGATACGGCTCTCTAGGAAACGCAATGACTGCGCCCAGCTTTGGCTGGGATTGATACGGCTCTCTAGGAAACGCAATGACTGCGCCCAGCTTTGGCTGGGATTGATACGGCTCTCTAGGAAACGCAATGACTGCACCCAGCAGAACTGTGTGTCTTTATGTCAATGGGGAATTCTGAAGCTCCTTCCTGTTACGTGTTAATGAGTCTTTAATAGTTCCCTGGGTTTCTGACGTATAGCCTGCTGACCAGAGAAAGTACAGACGCTTCAGAGGATGTCAGATGCTGTTGTTTATTTCCTTTCCGGGTATTTTGGTATTGATGGCCAATGAAAACACGTCATCCGTGTATCCCGCCATACAGACGGGGCCATTCTGATGCCCCTGGGGAGGGTTGAGAGCCTTTCCCCCCACTCTGGGGTTACAGACCGTGGACACTGCCTACACTGGCTCGGGTGCCTGCTGTGTGAGTTTCTCACTGTATCACTGAATCATTCTGGGAACACAGGCTCCTCTACAATTAAAATGAAAATTACAAGGGTGGCAGTGGTGACTCCTGGCAAAGGAAGAATATAGGCGTGAAAAGCCCCTTGTGAGCCCAGTGAGGCTGGTTTGAAAGCCGAGCTCATTCCTGTGCATGGAGAGCGGGTCTGATTCTGTTACTGGGTCACTGATTCAGAAAGTGTCTGAAAAACACAGCAGTTATAGATACTGACAAAAGTTAGGGAGATTTGGAACTCAGGGACCATGTCCTGCAGTACTTTTTTAATCCGAGTCCATCAGACTAATAGCCCATGACACGCAGGCAGGAAGTGTGTTTTAACATCCTGGTGGCAGTTATCCCCTTGTTGTGAGGCTTTCTCGACTGGAAATGGTGGCAGTTAATCAGCAAACCAAATCTGCCTCTGCATTTAAGCCGAGGGATTCGGGCTCCTCCGGGGGGTAGGAATGGACCTCTCATCCTGAAAATGAGGCAGATTCAGGCCAGAACAGAACCCACCTCTCTGATTGAGCAGTTCCACCCGGCGGCGCTAGTTATCTCAGCGGTGTTCAGCAAGGTGTTCGACGGGAGAGGGGTGCAGCGGAGCGCGGGGCTAAACGAGCATATTCCACTTCCGAAAGCGTGCGGCATGCCGTGTTTCTCTCTTCCTCTGTAACGAGCGGCGGAGATCCCCCCCGAGGCTCGTTACAGCTAACACACTTCCTGTGCCTCAGAGTAATGCATTTGGTGAGACGCGGCCTCATGCTGGGGAGGGAACGCACGGTCCCCCACCCTCAGCCCCTGCGTCTCCATGGCGGGTTTCAGACGGTGTTGTGCTGTACTCGTCTGGTGCATGCCGCTGTCATGTTTTGAACATATGCAGATCTGGGCGACGTTCATCACAGATGGAGGAACACTCACGGATAGAGAGTTTAGATAATGAGCTCTGATGTAGTGAAGCGGAACGTTTCCGTGGAAACGCACACGCCCCCTCACGCTGGAAACCGCTGGGGTTGAACCCATGTGTGTGCGGAAGTCGGCTCAGAACAGGAGCAGAAGAGGATCTCGCTCGTACTGCTCCTGAAACGAACATACGGCAGGCGTAATTTCACTTCTGAGGGACGTAATTTCAGCTCTGTCCCTTTTTCTTAGTTAATAATCACAGAATGGGCTGGCTCCCTGAGATATATGGTATTCCAAGTGCACGTCATGTTCTAAAAGAAAACTGCAGTTTTGTGGCATTGCAGACATCCATCATTTTAATGACCACTGACATAGAATAGAGAACCAGTGGTACTAAAGTACAGCAGCAGCTACTCCAGAAATGTGTGCTTCAGCTGAGGACCACAGCAGCCCCAGATCTGTCGCTGGCCTCTTTCTACATGGATGAATAAAGGGCTGCTTGTTTATCTGCGTGTAGAAGGAGGTGCAGACGGAGACAGAGGGCTGTATTTTGGACTTTTCTTTGTAGCCTCAGGGTAGCAGACGTTTCCCTCCCTGCGTGGTGCTATCAGGCTGCAGACGAGTAAACAGCACGAGGAGCTCCGTCGCTCTCGAGACGCACACACCTCCGAGACGCACACGCCTCCGAGACGCACACGCCTCCGAGACGCACACGCCTCCGAGACGCACACACCTCCACTCACCTGTGCCTCCCTCTCCCAGCTAACAGCGGCATTCTCATGCTCCTTACCCAGAAGGCTGTGCAAACTCAGACACCCCTCTCCCACTCTGTTCCATATCCTAGCCTGGTGAACCACTGTGAGGTGTTTCTGTGCTTTTTAAACACTCGTTTCTCACTGGGACACAGAGTGTTTGTTTTCACCGTGTAGCGTACTCATTCAGTTTCCTCTTTGTTGAGGGTATTTGCTTCAGAACTGCGTTTTACAGCGTCTAACACTGTATCATCAGTTTGCCTTGCCTACTGTACACACTGTACACTCGTACAGCAGAAGAGATTTAGCTTCAGTCCCATGCTCAGTGGGCAGAGCTGCAGTGCTCCTCCTCTGAGTCAAACCTGAAAACGTTTTAGTCACAGTCCAGTTGCCTCACCTCTTTGCTGCGCTGAATTATCTGCTCTCCATGCAGACTCCTTGCAGGAGAAAAGGGGATTTAAAGCCCAGCTGAGCAGCTCGTGGTGGTGGAGGCTCTGCCTTATTCGTCTGGCTATTATACTCCAGTCAGTGCATCTGCACTTTGTTCATAGCCAAACAAATAATCTCTCTGCTTCAAACTGACTGCCTGTCGTAATGCATTAGATTGCCAGAAGTTCCTCCAGGGACACAAGAACAGCGTAATGGCAGCAAATGAGATTTCCACACAGCACAGAGAGGAGGGGGGGGGGGGGTCTCAGAGGCACGTCCCCTCACAGTCAGCACAAATGGGACAAAAACGCATACAGTGCCTGATCAAAAGCATCGGATCAGTACCTTTTCATAATGACATCATTATCATATTTCATATTCCTGTGTCATAGTTTTTCTGATTTTGATTCTGAAAATCTAAATTATATGGTGGTGGGAAGCTCTAAGGGTTTATGAGGAAACTTAATGGTAATAATTAAAAAAAAAACATACAGATCGGCATCTATGGAAATAACAGCCTACACCGGACATATTTAATTTTCTTTGTAATGATCATGCAAACGGAGTGCCTGGAACTAGTGACTGGATGAGAGCCGTGTGCTTTATTAGCTGCGCTGGCGCGTGTGTAATGCCGTCTCCCTGTTGCTTAAGCAGACCTCCTCAGGGCAGCATATATGTGCTTGTGTGTGTAGCTGTAGTGGAGTAAAAAAAAATAACCGCCCCGAAGGCCATCATACACCCCTGCCATCCTCAGGGCCACAGACACAAGCGTGGCTCTCTTTGTTTTTGTTCGGTTGTCATTATTTCCGTTTTTTGTTTTCGTGGCGGTTATTTCGCTGCACCGGGAGACCTGCAGGCCCCGGCGTGTCCCGGCGTGAATCTGCCTCTGATGGAAGCTCCGCAGACGTCCCTGCCCGCGCCACACGTTTAATTTACACTCCAGGGTGTAAACAGCCCCCCTCTGCCTGTGCTAACGGGCGTTGGGAGGGGGGCGGGGAGACTGTCACGTTGGAAGCAGACGGCTGTCACACACACAGACAACTCCTCTGCACATTTCCACTCAGGCAGCTGGCAGCTCTCACTCCAAAAGCAGCGTGTGGCGGAGCCGGAGACACCCGGCCACTCCGGCGGCTTCAGCAGCCGCTCTGTGTCAGCCCAAAACGGGCGGAGCTATCGTTGACTTACTGATCTGGACCAATCATTAGCAACCAAGGAAAAGGCCAAGTGCTATGTCAGTGATGGACAACATCATGATGTTGTGTGGCATAGTGGTAAGGTGCACACGCTTGTAACCAAAAGGTTGCTGGCTCGATTCCCAACTGGGGCACTGCCGCTGTGCCCTTGGGCAGGCTACCTAACCCAGCCTTGCTTCAGTCAATATCCAGTTATCAAAAGCATACTGTGAAAATGATAATAATGTAATGTATTGCGCCTCCAAAGAGATACAAAAGAAGAGCTTCTCACAAGGTTTTGAATTGTGGACGTACCCCTCTTCCTCTGCATCCCTTACTGAGTATCAGGGAGGGCAAAGATGAAGCTTTAATATATACAGTTACTGCATAGAGATACGAAATACAGTTACATCACAGCTAATGTGGGAAGGATTGTATCTGTTTAGATGAGATGAGTACTATGCCAGTATCAGTTGGTTTCAGGTTTGCATTGATACCAGTATCAAATGGATTGAAGTTTGTGGTACTATACTAGTATTGATTGGTTTCAAGTTTGTAGCACAATACCAATATTGATTGGTTTCAAGTTTGTAGTACGATAGTATTGATTGGTTTCAAGGTTTTGGTACGATACCAGTATTGATTGGTTTCAGGTTTGTACTGCTGAATCTGTATTGATTGGTTTCAGGTTTGTACTGCTGAATCTGTATTGATTGGTTTCAGGTTTGTACTGCTGAATCTGTATTGATTGGTTTCAGGTTTGTACTGCTGAATCTGTATTGATCGGTCTGTCCTCAGATTTGTCGGCTGATTTTTATGAGAGTGAGGGCTATAGAATGACCCAGGCATAGCTCGGCGTGAGTGTTGCATTCAGTATGACTGCACCTCCTATTACAGGGTTTCCTGTGTTCAAACACGGAGGACCACCTGCACAGCACGTGATACACTCAGCATGCTCTGAGTGAGCAGAACGTAAGTGTTGGCCGATGACAGTGTCTCTCTGATCAATAATTCAGAGCAGGGTTCTCGGGTTAACCTGCAAATAGGGGGGATCAATAATTGTGGGATCATCTTCTGCGTCCAAGTTCAAGGTTGTCACGAACGTCTGGAGACCATCATTTAGTTCCGGCAAGGAGGCGTTTTTTTCCATCTAAGAAAGGGAGCGTATACATTTCAATGACTTGAAAGCAGCAGCAGAACTTGGAAACTTTTGTCTCACTGTAGTGGGTGGGTATCTGAGCCTGGCTTAGTGGCCCTTTCACACATATAGAGAAGCACCCCGCACTGGGCAGCAGTGATAGTCTTCTTCTGTTTTTCTAGTGCCAGAGAAAGTGCCAGTCTGTTCGTCAGGGGTAGGTTTTGAGAACTGAGACCATCTCATGCAGTTTTGAAATGAGAGGTAAATATCCTATTGCGTTTTCTGTGAGATGAGAGAACTTGTACCAGCTATAATCTACTGCAGTATGCGGAAACAATTCTCTTCCCTCCCACTATAAGAACATTAAACTGAAAGTGCGGTGATCCTGAACACAGAGAGGGGTGAAGACCCCTCAGGAGGGCCGCAGCGTCTGTCTGAGAATTTCATTACAGAAACTTTCCCTGCCCAGTTATGAGTGTGTGGGTGGATTCTGATTATCTCCTGTCCGTTGTGAGCTGGCCATGAATTGTCAGGAATTTAATGACTTGCTTTTGATGTCCATCCTTTCGAAAGCCCCTTTTATGCCAGATGAACGGCTGCCTGTCAGATCAAATGCTGCTGAGCATTCTGGGAGATTTCCACTTAGATTTGCGCATGCATCCTCAGCAGTCACATTAGGGACCAGAGGCAGGTTAGTGTTGATCCAACCTGCCAAAAATACAGAGAGTGACATTTGCCAAGTCTCAGGGTTAATGCCTGTGGCGCTCAATGAAGGACCAAGGTTGAGTCCGTCATATTGGCAGTATTAAATCCATAATCCCAGCACTGCCAGCTCTTTTTATGAATACTGATATGTCCCCTGACTGACTGCTGAACATAGGCCTTTGTCTGAGAGACAAAGTTAATTTTTTTTGTTGTTGTTGTTGTTGAAAGTAGAGTCCGTGACTTGTACGCTAGAGAAAAAGCTTGTTGTTTCCTTGGAAACCATCTGCCACAAGAGAAAGAGGAAGAAGGGAAGCTTGTATTTGTCCAGCAATTAGCATCTGTGTTTATGTACAGGAAATGAAATGGTGTGCCCAGAAAAGAACAGGGAGGCAGCGCAGCGGGTCGTCAGGGAGACGTGCACGGGGGGCGCGGCTCGCGCTGGATAAATTGGATCTGCCTTTATGTGCCTGCCTGCACGGGGGGATATTTTTTCATGCTTTGTTAAATTGACTTAAACAGCAAAGGCAATTATGAAGGTCATTTCAGTTTAGGGCCTGTTGTTTCCCTTTTACTTCTGGGTGGGTAGAAAATGGCCCCTTCCTGTTATTAAAATTTGTCTGCCGTACAGGATCTCAAAGGCAGAGATTAAAGACAGGCACGGGCATGAACAAACCGCTGCGATCACTTTCATCTTTAGTGCTTTATGTATTTCACGGAATCGTGTGTAGTAGGTTTTCTGTCATTTCTTCACTGACCTTAATTGAGTGAAGGCTTACTATTCATAGGTTAATGAGATTGATGTTGCATGTTAATGCAAGTTTTTTGTAAAATACATAAACTCATGTAAAATACTTGAGTTATCATGTTTGTATGGACTTTGACAGAAACTGCTGGATGTTAGGTTGGCCTGCATGGAACACTGTTAACATTAAATAGAGGTTTAAACTGTGGAGTGACATTGTTGCACAGTGATATCAATATGTGCGCTACAGAAGGAGGTATAATGAGACTGCCGCAAGAGTCTAATAAGTTGAATCCATTAAACAATCATAGACTCCGAGTGACACAAGAGCTGGAATTAATTACCCCACATTTAATATAAGCTTTATTTCTGCAGCCTGCCAAACACAGGCCGAGTCTGAGGTACAAAGACGGCGGCGCTCACCTCTGCATCAGCTGAGAGGGTATTTTTAAGGCTCCTTTTAAAGTCTGAAATTATACACTCAGAGGTATTAGACAGGGGTTTAATAAACAGAGGAAGCAGCTGTGATTTATTTTCGTATGAAACCACTTAGCATCACTGTTATCCTCTGCTTGTGGGCGGAGCTGGTGCGTTTTCATTTGGTTGGGTTTTGGTGTGTGTGTGTGTGTGTGTGTGTGTGTGTGTGTGTGTGCGTGCGTGCGTGTGTGTGTGCGCGTGCGTGTGTGTGTGTCTGTGTGTGTGTGTGTGTGTCGTGTACGTGTGTGTATGTCTCCGTGTGTGTGTCTCCACGTGTGTGTGTGTCTCCGTGTGTGTAATGTGTGTTGTGAGGTTGGGCTACACCTTGCTCTTGCCCAGTGCTCTGATCATGTGATCAGACTTATTCCTTGTAGAATCTGTTAAACAGATCTGTTTCAGAACTCAGCCATAGATGATGGTCATTTATTGTTCATTGGCTAAACCGTTTTACACATCCAAGGGCTGCTCTGCTATCCAAATAAACGTCTTTGGTGAAGCAGTGAAGCAGAAGACTCTATAGGGGCCATCCCAGCACCAGCTCATCAGCCAATCAGGACATCTGTCACCATGTGGAGGATGTGATGAGCCGTAAAAGAATGATGTTACCTCTCCAAAGATTTATAGGGTGTGTATGGGGACCAGAACTGGCCTTGTGCCCTTTTATTTGGGTTGTGTTATTCTTGGCTAGCCTGGGCATCTTAAAATGAAATATTTCGATATCCTGCCACTCAATCATCTGTGATAAAAATTTAAGCCTGAAATAACAGACTCTCCAAAGGAAATAGGGAGTTGAAGACAGTTATTTGGCTGTTTATTTGACTGGTTATTTGACTGGTTATTTGGCTGTTTTGCCATGTGTCACAAAGAACACTATGAATATGCCCTTAAAGGCTTACACAAACAAACTGCTTTGACGAATGGCTTGAGAGCTTGAGATTCCTTAGCTACTTTATATTAAATCTCGGAAACCAAATATAATAATGATCGTAGAATTTGGCTTTTTACTGGTCAAGTTGGTCTGCATATTGCTGCAGTTTGCCATGCAGTTTGACTATTGCCAAATCCTAAGAAGATACTAAAAAATGTCACTGTATGAACAAAATCTTTTTATGCTTACACCTCATTCAACCATATGGAACATGATTGGCTAGTTTTGGTTGCTGTTGTTGCTCTTAAATATGTTACAGGGTACAAAACAACAAAATCCCATTACATGCAATTTGGCCGTTGATAGTTTAGCAATGGAGATAATAGTTTTTCCTTTTTTCTTGGTCATCTCACACAAAGTTGTGACCACTGGTAACAGTATTGTGTTATGTTGAACTTGGTGGAAGACTGTGATGCAGTAGAACTATGATGGGCATGTCCCACTTCTCTTCTAGCGTGCATTTACAGCCTTCTGCATGCCTGAACCTGGCGTGGATTTGACCCGCAACATAAATATTTATGCAACAACAGAAAAAGCTTAAGAAGAAGCATATGGGCTCTCTGTAGAGTAAAATAGGCTGCTGCTGTTTGTTCATGCAGGGACCATGTAATACCCACGACCAGTGTTACACTGTGTATGTTTGGCATGCCTTTTCATTCTTACAGAGCTTAGCAGATTCTGTATTGCGTTCACAGCAGTGAAGACTGTGACAGGAGCTGTAATTGGTTATGTTAAGGCTGAAGTCCAGTGTAGGGACTGCTTTGGTCTTATCTGAGTGAGCTCTGGGAGGAGGCCCATCGATTGCCTTTAAACCTAAGCAGAGCTGGCATGTAATTGCGGTGCTGGCTCTGACCAACAGCTGAGCTACAGTACGCTCGCGTTTCCCTGCCTCGGCTGCTGCCGCCTGTCTTTGCTGTGTTCCAGAAAGCAAAAGGTCACAGGCCTAGCTTTGGGTAAAAAAAAAACAGAAGCAATGCAAACTAAATCACCCACAATTCCTGATAGCAGTAAAAAAAATGATTGTTAGTAAAATGATGAATTTCTTCTGCTTACTACCATTGGATACTACCGTTGGATTAATGGGGTTTATGATGAAATTTTAATATGAGCGCATGTACTGCATTCATACCCCAGGACAGGTCTGCAAACCTGGATAACAAGAATCACGGGTGTTTCAGGAGAGACTGTGATGTACTGAGGATGATGAAGGCTGATGAAGGTGAGAGGCAGTGATCTCCTGTGTATAGGCTGTGGAGTTTGGAGGCTCCTCAGATCACCGGTCCGCTGACAGTGATGGAGGGCCAGGTCAGATCAGAGGCAGCGATATCTGCTCTTTCACTGCTCCAGTTTCCGTACTACAGATGTACTGAGGGACAATATTGGTTCTGATTCACAACTTATTTAAAGCCACATGAATTATTAGTCACTGAAATAAAGAGACTGTTGATTCTAAATACAGCTCCAGGGTAATTAGGTTTAGTGTAAGCAGATTAAGTATTGATTGCATTGCATTAATGGTATTATAAAACTCCTCATATCCACCACCCCCCACCATAAAAGACAAAAAAACCTGCTGTGAAATGCAGAAGAAAAAAAAATCAAGTGATGCTGAATATCAGAAACTCAGTGCAGCAGTGTGAACACTGGCAGACACCCCGCCCAGGTTACAGAGAGAGGGATGGGTTCATTAGGCGTTATCTAATATAATCATAATCATAACCTAAACAAAAATGAAGATAGCCACACTGCCACCTGTTCCTTCCTTCATCTTTCTGGGAGGTCCGCAGGTCTGCGGGTCCTTACATTACATTATTGGCATTTATCAGATGTTCTTATCCGGAGTGACTTACATCAATTACAGGTGTTTTACGATGTTAAACTGTGATGTGTCCAGCGCTTTGCCCTGGCTCCACATTAGAATGACAGGTGATAAGCATTTACTTTTTATACAATGAGATGAGAGATCCCCTGCACTTTCCTTCATACTCTGGCTGTATCATAGCTCTGGAAGCAATCGTTTTTTGTAAAGTAAACAGTGCTAACCTGGTTCATTTGGGTGGCAGGATCTTTAATGGACTGGAAAGTCACATGACTCAGTCTTCCCCATGGTCTCAGTGCCTAAGCTCTTTTTCACAGGGATCATTAATCACTGTAGGTGGAGCAGGTCTCGTTCGGCTCGCCTTTCTGCTGGTAACATCGGAGGGGTGTTTGCCCATCGGCGCATGGTTATAAAAAGCTACCTGGCCATTAAGGAAACGGCACAGGCTACACCTGCATCAGACTCCCGCGAAACGCTGATCTCAATGTGTGGTGCACACCGCCACCGGCCGCTGCTGGTTTGTTAAACCTCTGCCCATCCCAACTGGCCGAGATCCATCTGCCGTCAGAGCGAATCAGCGCTCTGTCTGACTGAAGCAGCACTCTGCCAACACAGGGACCAGCTTACCTCTGCACCTGCACACACCTGCACACACCTCAGGCTGCACTTTCTGTGTGTGATACACTCCAACATGCACCACGAAGCCGTGGCAAAAACGCCACCCCTTCCTCTCAGCCATCATTCTCAGTTACTGTGAGATGGGGGCTGAAAGGCCAAAGCCATTTCCAGCGGGGTAATAGCTTACCTCTGATAGAGCAGGTGCTCTGGCACGGGGGTGGGAGGGACTGTAACAGCCCAGCTCACCTGTCACTTCCTGTACACATGCCCTGGCTGTTAGCTGATAGCTTCGCACAGAACCTCACCTTGACCCTACAGTGGAAACGCTGCTGCTTCTCTGGCAGTGCAAGGTGGTGATGACGTGAGGCCCCTTTCCACACGCCACACTGATTAGGGCGTAATAGATGGGCTGCCAGCTGCCATTCATTTGATGTGCCTTTTAGCCTTCCATTGCAACACCTGCTGTGTGGCCATCAGCCAGGAACAACATGGACTCCATTCAATCTCACTACAATGAGCTTTGTCCTTCACCTCCAGCAATACAGTGAAAGAAGTACTATTTTTGGTGTGGCTTTAACAAAACATGTGGGTTGATGATTTGGAAAAAAAATGTAACACTTAAAGGTACGGACAAAGCACATTGCGGTCATCACGAATTTGGGCTTAACTAATGCAATGCAGATGGCACTACAGTGTATAAATAAATGCCCGGTTGTTATTACATATTTGGCATATTTTGAATGTTTCTAGATATCAAAAGTGGCCATGAACTACTGAAGCTTTTATTTTTAAATTCAGTGATCTGCCTTTATAAGCCAGAAGCGAGGAATTTGAAATGTTTGAAATATTTAAAACATAAAGTGTTGTTTGAAGGCAACATTAACACATTGAGAGAAAAAAGGATTCATGTTGCTAAAGAGTCTTAGCTCTGTAGCACAGGTTTGAGCTGCTACATCAGTCACCTGTAGAGCAGGTGTGTTAAACTCTTAATGAGTGTCCAGTGAAACTTTTGCATGAGGTGTTAAATGGACTTTTTGTATGAAGTGCAGCACATTTCTGGTACTCCCATTAATGTGCTTTTTTCAGTTCTTATCAGAATTTTCCAGCAGGTTTCTCCATCCAGAGTATTTTATGGAGAACGCAGGGGGGAATGCAAAGGGGACACATAATCCGACCGGACATTTTCTTAGCAAATCAAAAGTGAGAATTGAAAATAGCCAGAGGGAAAAATGCTGTCTTTCAATTTCAATAACTTGCTCTTTATTCTGCTCTTTTTAAAATTCCCAGCTAAGCCATCCACACAAGGTACAAATACTCTTTTTTTCAATGTTCCTGCCTTATGATCAAAAACAGCAGGAGTCTGTGAATTGTGGGGAAATATCTTTGTGGAACCCACTGGCACGTGAATGACTGCTCTTTCAGGAATAAGAGACTCCACACAGACTTATCAGCCATTTTCTCTGTTTAGCTCAGTGTTGAGCTTTTGCCTCGTCAGTCTGTTAATGCCATTGTTAGCAGCTGTTTTGTTCTGGGTCAGTGGGCTCTCCCCTCATCCTGAGATCATAGGCATGATGACGTGTTCCCCAGTGGAAGTAAACTCAGCATGTGAAGCTGAAGGGTTTGGTGCCTGTGTGATGTGCCTATGGCCACGCACTGTCTCCAGCTGTTTCACTGTAGCCCTGTTGATACTGGGTAAGGGAAGGTGTGAAGTGGTTTCATGTGAGAACAAAGGGCCAGTCTCCATGGCCTCATCACCAGCCTTACCATCAGCATAACATCCAGTAGAGTCTGAAGTGGCAAATAAAGATGTATAGTCGTGTTGTTTATTTGTGATTCATGGTTGCAAATATTCATGCCAGCCAGTATTATGTAACTACGGTATACATATTAATCAGTTGGTTATTACATTATTGCATGTTTTTATGCTGAAAATGTGGTTGTTTTGTGTCACGAACATACAAGTCTCCCTTAGCGGCATAGGGCAGTATTTTATAATTCCTCAGAGTGATCTCCCAGTGTATGTTGAGGGTCTCTTAATAATTTTAATCTCCCAGACCAGATGAACATCTGTTTGAGACTGCAAGGGTCCCTACTGACCCTGCAATGACCAGTACTGCTGCTCTTTCCCTGTTGATTGGCCTCTTTTTTATTACATATTTTATTGCAAGTGTGAGTTTGGCAGAGTAAAACTTAGCTGAAAAAGTTACAAATGTTCTTCACGGTTATTGAGATCGTTTGTTTTTGAGTTTATTGCTTTGTTTCATACGTCTGTTCTGATCTATTTAATTAGATACGCCTGTGTGGAACTCCTCGGTGTTTTGCTTTTAATTAGGGTGAATCTGTCACTAGAAGCAAAGACTCTGTTTCGGTTTTGAATTTTTTTCCCCCTGAAACCTTAATGGTGATTAAGCAGCCTTGGCTCTTTCACCGGTCATTTATTGGCTTGGTCTTTCAAGCCTTCTTATCCTTATCACACCCAAAAACCCACATCATTTGGGCCCAGTTATAGAGTATCTGCATGTCCATCAGTGCCGGAGAGCAGAAGCCAGCAGTTAGACTGAAGGATGCATGGATTATTTCTCCTTGCTGGCGATAGCGTGCTGTGTTTCGCTGCGCCTTACCCCAGATTGGCGGCTGATGGCCTTTCATGTCTAATTGTTACAACGTTTGAGCTGACGCCTCGCGGCCACGCTGGAGCTGATAGGGTGACGGGGGAGCGGAGGCGGAGGAGCTCCTAGATAAGCATCTGCAGGGGAAACTGATATGATGGCTGTGTGAGAGGCTGGGTCTCGCGTTTCAGCCCGGCACTGTGTGGTGGCTCTTCTGGCCAGGGGGGCGGAAGAACGGCCCTCTGGGTAACGGGGTAACCAGGAAGCCCTCATCAATACGTAACACAGTTTATTGGACACAAGCCGCAAATATAATGGAGCGTGGCTGTACCATAATTCCTCTCTCGATAGAAAGCACACGCAGAGTAACTGGAGCTGTTGCTTAGCATCTCTGAGGTTGCCAGGTGCACGTTTCCCCCTCAGCCGCGGTGCTCTCATCAAACCCATCTCTTCTCACCCTCATCCTGGGAGGTTGTGCACCTTTGCCCTCAGCGGCCTGCAATCTCTCTGCAGTCAGAGGCTCAGGGGGTGCAGTGTGATTAAACAAATAGAGGTAAAGGTATTTGTGCGTCTTTGGAGCATTCATTCTGTCTCTTTGGTTTCAAAGAAAGTTGGAAGCAGCTCTTTCTGCTCAAGGCTAGTGTTCCTCCGCTTGTTTTTCTGGCACTGTCCACCTCTGCGATTTCAGTATTGTACTTTATCTCAGAGAATCTGTGACATATATCTAATCTATGACAGCTTGGCAAAGTGGTTTGGGATTCGCAGAGGAGGTCAGGAGGTTGCAGGCTCCATTCCTAGGGCTGAATGACTTGTCCTCACGAGGGATTTAGCCAGAGCTGCTGCAGAAAGTATCCCGGTAGCAGTGAGCTGTAAACTATGTTAGTTTCTCTGGATTAGTGTCTACAGAGTAAATCATAAATAAGTAAAGTGATTCTTCTTTTCCTCTCGGCTCTGGTCCAGCCATGCTCAAACATCAAACTCTCCTCTGCTGAGAGACAGCTGTTCATCTCATAATGTCTGTTTCTTCCCTTCACCTGTGGCTGCTCCTCCTTCACACTGGGACAGTGGTGATAGCCTCATGATGGTGACAAAATATCGCTCATTAATCCAGCGCCTTTGTTCAGCCACAAAGGCCAGCTCTCCCCTAAGAGTGATTACAGCCACTAAAATTAGGCTCCGCATGAGCTAAATTTGGGGTCCTGTGGCAGGGCTGAAGTCTAACAGGAAGGAACATGACCGTTCTGCTGCAGAAGGCGTTGGAATGAAACTGCTCACTTCTTGACTCTGAGCTCTTTGTTTGCCTGCTTGTGTTTCTTGGCTTCTTTTCTACACTTCAGAGACATGCAGCTGATAGCCTTTCTCAAAGCTAAGAGACCCCAAGCAGTTGCAGGCAGGACCACCTCCCAGCAGGTGGTCTTGGAGACGTGTGGATGCTGATCTTGGCGCACTAAGCATTCTTATGTCACACTGGCGCTCCTGTGAACAATCTGCTGTACTGCTGGGCATTGCAGCTTCTCCTACTCTTTTCTCCTTGACTACTGAAATACATCTGATTCCCGGTTACCCACAAAGTCAAAGAAACCCCAAAACTCCTGTATCCCCCCCTCCCTCAGGACCTGGTTACTGCTGTAGGTCTCCCTGCAGGCTATAGTTGTGATTAGGGTATACACAGCTCTGTCTGTGGAGATAGGACTCCCAGAATCTCTATCCCTCACTGATAACAGCCCGTCACACCAAGTCCCAAGCGTAAAACACATGGAGCAGATACAGGAACGTCAGCTGATAAAGACAACTGGAGTGATTAACTGGCAAGGGCACTGCCTCTTTAATCATGCCTCTAAATGAATATGGGGAGAACAATAGTAGCATTAAGGACAGATCAATGTGCAGCTAATTTGACTGGGACCTTCATTACAGTCAAGACTGGATGAATATACATTCGTCCTCATCTGTATCCTAACATGACTGGGGTGGTCGATATCATTTTAATTTATCAGCATTACAGCGGCCCTGATCTGATAGACTTCACAGTATTTAATCTTGTTAGAAGCCTTTTAATTCAATCACAGCCAGATTGTTCCAGTAGATCATCATCTTGCACAAGACTCACAAAATGCATTTCATGAGAGCAGAAAAAAGAGGAAGCCCTCCTGAAAATGGTGAAAAAGCAAAGTCTTTCACCTGTTGTACTTTTGTGACTGCTACAGCCATGAGCTCTTCTGCATGAAAGGGCACAGTGGAAAGCCTCGATGTGAAATTAACACACAGTTGGTGACGTGAACTGCATTTGGCACAGTTTCAGGCTCCCCCACACTCTGCCTTCACCAGAACAAAGAAAGAAACGTGCTCGGCGCTTCGCCACAGAGGTGTAGAATTTGACAAAAATCAAAGCTGGCATCGTTAGTGATGGCACCCTATTTATATATTCAGCGGAGCTTCTTGGCATCTTGCATCTGACAGTATTTCATAATTGCTGTGTCCTGTCAGGGTTAATTACATTCAATCAATGTGGAGTTGTTTACACAGACCCCCGCAGAGTGGCTAATGAAAACTTTGCCATTCATTAATCTGCCTTTCCTGCGCTGTGCAGAAGCTCCAGAGCTTGTTTGTGTCTGTGAATTATTCAGCACACCTAACCGTGGTGTAACGGAGCTGTCGGTAATGACGGCTGATCCGCCGCTGTCTCGGGGACGTTACGAGTGGCAGCGGGTTTCCCAGCGGCTTGAACGGGTTTCCCGCTTTGCGGTGGTTAAAGTTGGAGACCCGTGCGGGGGTAATAACGGGCATTACTGCTGACAGACTCGCAGCCTGAGCACTTCACCCACGGGCTGAGACAAAGAGAGAGAGAGAGAGCGCTTGCTCCGTGGAGCCAAGCGTGCAGAAGGCTGTGTCTGCTCTGGAGCGTGCTGCTGCCGCGCACTTTGCGCTGTTAAACAGTTCTCAGCGCGTGTGAAATGCAGTTATTCCCCCCGGTGCAGGCGGCACCGCGGGCTGCCGGCGCTGCTTTCATCATCCCTGCTTTAATACCCCGCGTGCCACGCTGCCGTCCAAGTTCCTGCTTCCAACTTCCCCGCGCCGTGTGCCAGTTCTGCCTAATCGCTGCACACGCAGAGGGGGGATGAAGCCCTCTGCTTCACACGATCACAGCACCGAGGGCGAGAGCAAGCCCTCACCTGGCCACCAACACAGCAGCACTCACACCTCCAACCCCGCCAAACTTCCGACCCCCTTGAGCAGATGAGAAACTCCGACCCCCGGGACGAACCCCGCGATCACTTTGCGGTTTTTGTCAGAGTGAGAATCCTTTCACACAGATGCAGTGATGCACACCACACACACACACAGAAAGCGGAGGAGGAGGGGAAGGAGAACTTTCCCTCTTTCAGTCACAGACACTCAGTCACATCGCGGGGGAAAGGAGGCTAATGATGAAACTGCTCTCCTGTTACTGATTTAAAGCAGACTTTCAGACTCACCTCTCTGAGAGACTGTTGGGGTGCAGGGAGAGGAAGGCTGGCACTTTTTCGGTCAGTGGTCCCCCTGTTGCTCCATATTCCCTCTGTTCCTGATAGAGCCCAAATCGGGGGACATCCTGCTCATTCCCGGCTAGCAGAGTGAGACCAGAGCCGCCCAAATAACAGAGGAGAGAGAGAAAAACAACTGAAGGGGAAAAGCATACACTCCTGACTCTGCTGCGTGGTATCCGAGCAGTGAGAGCGCAGAGAGAGGAGAGAGAGAGAGAGCCACTGAGCGGGCGAGTGAGAGAGAGAGGGGGAGAGAGAGAGAGAGGGAGAGAGAGAGCCACTGAGCGAGCGAGTGAGAGAGAGAGGGGGAGAGAGAGAGAGAGGGAGAGAGAGAGCCACTGAGCGAGCGAGTGAGAGAGAGAGAGAGAGAGAGAGCCACTGAGCGAGCGAGTGAGAGAGAGAGGGGGAGAGAGAGCCACTGAGCGGGCGAGTGAGAGAGAGAGAGAGAGAGAGAGAGAGAGAGAGAGAGGGAGAGAGAGAGCCACTGAGCGAGCGAGTGAGAGAGAGAGAGAGAGAGAGAGAGAGAGAGAGATGTAGTGACTGTATGTGCGTACTGATGGGTGACTTTGTGTGTGAGTGCACATGTGGGTGTGTGTGTGTGTGCTTGTGTGTGTGAGTGTGAGAGCACCGCCTTTGAGCACGTGTCTGGAGGGGCTCCAGGAATCAGAGTAGTAAGGTCAGTAGCAGCAGCTCTAATGAGAGATACAGGCTTGTTCACAGGCTGCTGGCGGCTAATGAGGACAGCCCTGTGCCCCGCCTGCAGTGTCCACCCCACAGCCTTCCTCACCCTCTTCAGATCCAACACAGGTGACTGAACCCAAAGTCCCTGCCTCACAGCCTGTGACAACTCTGATATTTGTCCAGGGCTAGTTGCGTGACCTCTGGATGTGTCGGGGAGACCTGGCTCTCAGATGGATGTGTGGGGGCCGGGGGGGGGGGGGGGGGGGGGGGGGGTGTTGCACTGGTGATGTATTGTCACCTCCACACAATGTGTATTTCATGATGCCGTGCTCAGAGTGACAGCGGCAGAGTCTGGAGCGCCTCTCCCTTCAAATGAGTGTAGCCTCAAAGACAGACCCTTCATGAGGCAGAACACTTTTCCTGGAAATCACACACAGCTTTCAGTGCTACGCGGAAAACATGAGGGATACTGTTTATATATGTATATATGTTATTTATATATATTTATTTTGTATATGTGTGTGTGTATATGTATATCTATATTTATATATATATATATATATATATAGATAGATAGATAGACAGACATAGATAGATATATAAATATAAACTAGGGGTCAAAGAAATGTCACTGGAAAATTGGCGTTGTGAATCGATGCTTTGCAGCTGAAGTGTTGCAAGGGATGTGTGTGAGGCAGAAGGAGGAAGCCAGCATATGCTGTTGTCATTAATGGCGTTTAAACAGCAGATGCGTTGTTTGATGTGTAGGCAGTGCGCTCTGTGCTCACGGAGAGTGTGTGAAACTCCTACTCCCTGTCACGAGGGAGAGAGCGGCCGTGTGATCCTGTCACCCAGTGCATTGTGGGTAGGATTTTTCCGTACGCGCTGGATGTTCTGACCCAGGTAAAGATGTTAGGGATGCGGCCTGCCTGGGGAGGAAGGCAAAGGGCAGGTGTGTCAGTCAGAGGCAGAAATCCAGCTGAAGGCAGTTAGTGCCTCTCGGGGAACGGTGACCTGCTCACATGCCTGTCTGCACTGGGTCAGCGCAGCCAGCCTTGTCCTACAATCCCGCACTGGGTTTCTGTGCCTCAGGGTGTCCCCAGAGGCAGGAGGGGAGTCCCACATTTCAGACATTACATCCTCATCCTACAGTGCAGAGTGTGCGACACTCAAACCCTTCCCCAGAGTCAAAGGTTACATTACCATATGAAAGAGGACAGAAGAGGACTTGAGGGGGGGGGGGGGGGGGTACACAGGGTATTGTTTATTGCCATCTGATATTATCCTGTATATCCCACAAGATACACTAAATGGAAATGAGCGGTTTGAAGTTTATCAGGTGTTGACATGTGACATTGGTATTTCCTCTCCTTGGAGACTCTGGTGGTTTGTTTGTGAAGGACGCGGGCGCAGTGCTGTCCTTGAAGCTGTCCCTTTCACACTGCGAGCGGCGTTGCTGCGTGTCAGTGTGCTGGGAGCGCTGGCCGCAGAGGTGATAGGAAATAAAAGGCCTGTGTCACACGCAGGTGAAACAGGCAGAGTGTGTAGAACTGCGTGCATGGCTTTTACCCTCTCTCCCATTATGCAGCTGTGCATTATTTGCCGTAGCGGTCCTGTGTGCGCTCCATGTTTAAATGTGTGATGTACACAGCAGTGAGCTGCAGGGTGTGCCAGCTCCAGTCCTGCTGGCAGTGGGCGGAGCTTGAGGAGGGGCAGGGGCTGTCTGTCACTCTGGCAGTGATAGTGGGGAGATCGTCACCCCAGTGCTGTGCAGAGCCACATATTTATGTTACATAAGAAACAACTGGGTGCCAATATGCACATTTATTTTATTTCATTTCATTTCAATTCTTCACTTCAACAGGGGAAAATTTGAAATAATTTTCCTTTGTGCTCCATGTAAGGCACTCACCCAGTGCAGTGTCTTTTTTACAGCGGACTCCACTGCCTGAAGTTGTGCTCAGTGTTTTTTCTTTGAATCCTGTTGGGAATCCGTTTTAACGTGGGGGATCACCTTACATTGCACTTTATCACACACCAGAGAGTGTGCCGTGCAGATGTGCCTCTGAATCTGTGAATACACGGTCGCTCACTGCGCTCCGCTGTAGAGCGAGAGTGTTAGGAATCTCCTTTCCTGTAGGTGTTCTCTTTCAGCTGAATGCTTCTCTCACACAGCTGCACCCTGGCCTGCGCTGTGTTCTGGGACTGCCTTCCTCTGCCAACTTTTAAATTCCTTTTTCTGTGTTTCCAGCAGAAAAGGCAAACTGTGACTTGTTCATGTAACTGCTGGTGCTGTGTGTGTTTCCGTGACACTGCGGTAACTGTGCCCCCTGTTCGTGAAGCACCACTCTGGGGTGGTGGTGGAGAGCAAGCAGACTCGGGCAGTGTGGACACTCTGAGGTGGCGGCTTACAGCTTACACCACACTGACACTCAAACCTATCTGATGGCAGCCAATAGGATCCATGCTGCTGTCTGATTGGGCAAAGCATTTATCACGCCGCTTGCTCCTCAGGCTAGAATGAGGTTAATGATGTGCTCATTTCGAAAGTGTCACCACGGTGTAACTGTGGCTCGCTGATGGACAAGAATCAGCCTGCTGCTGTTATTGTTGTGCTGACCTGTGGACTGGTGCATCAGATGGTCACATCAAAACCTGTGTGTGGGGGGTTCTCCACAAGGGGGCGCCAATGGGTCCAGAATTTCTAACAAATATTTAGATTAAAAAGTGTTAGCCCCTTTTCTGAAATACCAGTCTTGAGGTTGGGTATCCTCTGACTGGTCTGTTGTTGTGGTGTTAGCCTCTCACAGCTCAGCAAATCGCTTCCTCTGAATTACTTGAGGGCATCATTATGCATTACAAATTGCTACCCCCTGTCCTGAAAGCTGTAGAGTGTCTTAAACATTAGCAATTACAAAACTCAGTAATAAACAGATCAACCAGCTGGGAAATATTAACAGTATCATTTCTAAAAACGAACACAGCACATACGCAATTGTTTACTGGTAAATTGTTTTCTGTTGTGGGGCAATTGTTTTATTGCTGTCCTTATTTCCTACAGATGATTTTTCTCTGCAAGCTTTTCCTCGGTTGACTGAAGGCAGAAAAGATATTGTAGTACTGTAGTCATATGGTGTGTACACTCTGTAAATCACTAACAGGTCACTACACACAGGACCAGGGGCTAATATCCAGTGCTGCAAGGTGTGTGTGTGTGTGTGTGTGGCTGGCTGTTGTTGTATATCCTTGATTTCAGTTTTGGACATTATTCTATGAAATGGTTTCCTAATTTAAGAAATGAATAATGCACTATTTTATACCTTTAAAATAGTGAAATCAGCCCACTTTCTATAGTTGAAAACATCATTTTTCAGACACTACATACTAATGTGTATGACACATATAATACACTGTGGGTTTTTTGAAAATTGCTTTGATTTATATTATGAGTATAGCAGTTGTCTGAGTATAACTTGTTGTCTATGGTTTCTTTCTGTGGAATTGTGGGAGTTGCAGCGTACACTCCACATGCGTTTTGAAATTTGGGTGTTGGCGCCACCACTCAAGGCTGTGCCTAACAGTGCTACTAAGAGCATTATTTATTTAACTTGCTTTTTTATCTCACTGGCTAATTTTGTGAGAGAGAACATACCTGTGGGACATAGGAGGTCTCCTGCCATTTTTTATATGGCTGGCTGTTTCCCTCCTCCCTCTGTGTCTCTGCTGTGTGTAATGCCACGTCTCTGTATATTGATCAAATAAACACTTGTGTGCTTGGAGCAGCTCAATAAGACCCCATCCTCCACACTGAGTCCAAGGTGCACTTTTGCCTTGGTGCTCACCTTCTGTTGCCACGGTGTCCCTCTTCTCTCCAGTCTCACCGACTCTTGGTTGTGGTTCCACAGGAATCAGCTCGTGGAACGTTGTGCTGTTTAATTGCTCTTTCTCATTGGCTGTGTTTCTCTTAATCTTGGCTTAGGAAAGATGTTGCTCAATGTGACTGTGCAGAACATATCTGGACTTGCAAGAGGTGGAATCGCAGAACACGGAGGAGGAGGAGGAGTTACTGTAATGTGCAGGGACCTTACGCACAAGCATATCTGTTTTCTGTGTTTCTGTGTGTGGTGAGTTTGAGCGGTAATGGCAGAGGGCTGGTAATGGCTGTTATCAGGGCTGCGTGGGGGCTTTCCTCTTTGGCTCTCAGCAGGTTTCTGACTCTGCCCTGTTTCATGTTCGCTTTCCTTTTGTTATTTTTCCCCATAACTTTATATTGATTTTTCTATCATGCTGCCCTGGTGGCCAGCCATAGCAATCTGTGTGTTCATTGATTTATTTTGCACTTTGTAATTCGTGTGTAACTCTCCTCTTTGTATAGTCAGTGGTGAACCAGCATGAACTGCATTGCCCAGTTGTGTGCAGGTTTGAGTGAGGCATACAGGAGCGTTAGCAGAAAGGGTTTTGAAATAAAAGTGCCTTCATTGACAGTTTGATCGGGAATGAGGTTGCGCTCCATGTGAAGCGCACTGTAAGAATGAACTCCCACTGCAGCCATGTGTAGGAGAACGCCACAGCCTGGTTGCCAGCTTTGTTGAGTTGTATTTCAACTTTCAGTTAATGCCTGTCTCATTTTTCCTTTTTTATGATCAACCAAGCTCAAAATAAGTTGCTTAGCATCGTTCTTTCCTGGGCTTGATTTCTGCCGTTCCTGTGAGTGAGCTGAACTGCCGTACTGACAGCAGCATTTCAGATCACGCAGAGACGTCCCTCTTTTCCAGGTGGCCGAGCTTGGCTTTCTGCTCCACTGATGGCATGTGTGTATATTCCCAGTACATGAATTCCGCACTGGGACACTGGAAAATGGAGTGAGCGTGGAGCTGTTTGTGTCCAGCCGTAGGTTCAGAGGCGGTGTGTCTGGAGTCACGCTTATTTCTCTCAGTTCCATGTGCTGTGTTCTCATACGCGCAGAGCTGGAACAGAAGGGCAGAACTATAAAAAATTTACCACCTGCTCGGATTACACCCACCCCCTTTCCCCTGTATGAACACAACACTCAGGGCCCGTAAACTGCCAGTCATCTTCGAGCTGCGGTCTCCTTGGGGGGTTGGGTTTTAGTGTGGGGAAACGTGAGAGGCCTGTTATCTTTATGGTTCAGTCCCACCTTGCCGCTCAGCCTGTGCGGCTCCACAGCGCGTGTTTGTGGGAAGAGTAAAAACAACTGAAAACTCATGCTTCATGGAGCGTGGCCCTCTTTGACCAGAAAAAGCAAATCCTCCATATTTTACCCATTTTTGTGGACATTTATTTTATTTTCCTTTTCTTTGAGTTAATGTCAAAGTCACTGTGGCTTCCTGAGCCTGCAATGAAATGTGACCACTCTCACCCTAAAGCCTGATTCACATTGTGATTCATTTCCTCTTTGTCAGGCAGTTTTATCCAATCCAGTTTGCGTTAATCATGGTAAGGAGAAGCGTGGTGCTGGGGCAGACTGAGCCTCTGCAGTCTGTATGGATTTCTGTTCTGGGAATAATGTGGGCATAGAGCGGGTGGAACAGAATGTAACTTAATGACAATGCGGAGGAAAACGGGGGACAGTTCTGTGATTCTTCTCCTGGCCTGTGAGCTGAAGTGAGGGCTCGAGAGACGTGCGGGGGGTGGGAAGGGGGGGGGGGGGGACGGAGGCGCGAGATTTCGGTGCGTGGTGCAGCGCTGCAGACTGTGTGCTGGGTATCTGCACTGCATTATGACACACTGCGCAGTCAGACGCGCTCTCCCGTCACCTCCGAACTGAAGCTCTGCAGCAGAGAGGTGCAGTCACCTTGCGCTGCTGTTGGACTGCACCCCTGCTCTCCTTTGGGATGGCCCAGCGCAGCCCACATTAACTTTTTACGAGTGTTATTACAGGCTGAAGGTTTCGAGGAAAGCAGTTTTTCCCTGCAGCACAGGTGTGCAGATGCAGTATGCCCTGATGCTACAGCACAGAGGATCAGAATAAATTCGTGAATATAGCTGTAGCACAAAAAATTAGATTATATTTCAATAAACTAATCCTGCTGAACTGCTCTCTGGCAGTTAGTGATGACATCGTCATGAGGGCTGTGTATTGGTCAGTCAGCACTGAGCCCAGCCCGCTGGTGCTGGTACCAGCAGGTACGCACCGCCCAACGCGAACAGAACAACGCAAACTGCGGAGCAGAACAGACAGAGAGAGCAGAGGCACAGAGAGGACACGGGGTAGCGGAAAAGTGCAGCTGGCAGAAGGACAAAAATGTTCAGTGTTAACATTGGACTGCGGACCGCAGAAGGAAGTGGCTGTGTTTCCTCTGGCGGAGTCACTTCCAATAAACACCTGCAGCTCTGGCCTGTCGCACTGACTCATCCACTCTGACTCATCCACTCTGAGAGGAACGCGGGCAGGAAATCCCTCTGTGCAAAAGCAATATGTGCTTCTGTCTCTAGGGGATCAAATATGTGATATATTATCACCTCACCTTTTCAGTCAGAAATAATATTCAACCTGTTCATCGACCCGATGCATAAGGCATACCAGTTTGACAGCTGTTGTGGAGACACATATTATCATTATTGTTTCTGGCCACAGCTGTAATGTAACACTATATCCATACGCACGCAATATGAATATTACATTGCACATTGTTTCCATCTCAACTTGATTGACAGTTGGGAAAAAACTTTGTGATCAATAATTAAAATTCTATAGCTTCAAACACCAACACATTTTTCATGTATGTATGTTAGTACATGTTTTCATTCACATATCTGGCAGATGCTTTAGAGTAACAGGTGCGAAACAGGTGGACTCTCCATACTGTATCTCTGCCCTGTGTTATGCATGTGGAGGTATGTGTGTGAAATGAGCAGGTTGATGTGTGTTAAATGTGCAGGTTGATGTTTATGACGTAGCAAGCAGAGGGGCATTTCTGGGTGTTTGCCAGATGGTGTCCACTTGTGCAGGACTGATTGACAGCTTGCTTACCTGGAAGCAGCTTACAGCCAGTTTCCTCCGTGATGGTGGAGCCTAAGTGTGATCCGGCCTTTCATTAGGTGCCTGCAATCACTGCATTAATATTCAGCAGTGCACTCAATGGGAACCGCAGTCAGAATTTAACAGTGACCAGCGGGTCTCCTCCTTCTGCCAGGGAATCGCAAATATGCCTCATTTCTGTCCATGTTAACTGCCTGATCTGCTCCATCATTATCGGCCTCAGTTGCCAAAACTGTCACTCAGTCTGGTCAGGGAGCAAAGCTCAGCCATGTGGGCGTACCTTTTCTTTAGAACAAGAACTTAATTAATTTAGATAAAACTAATACTTTATAACCCCTTATAATTACACCTTAGCTTTAGCGGAAATGACAGATTTACATGTTATTAAAACATATTAGTACTTGCTGTATTAATGGTTCAGTTGGTTTAAACAGAAATTATTCAGCTCTTTTGGGTTGCACAAACATTTACATATCACAGAAATCACAAGTGCTTTACTTTACTTTACAAGTGCTTTACTTTAAGCTGGAAGGTGTGAAGGAATACACTTGATTAAGGGGTGAGAAAGATATACAGTTATTGCCGGGACTGCAGGACCATGAAAATTTAACTTCTGCGGTGGAATATGAACGATGGTTCAAAGGAGGCCTTGTCTTTAAAAACACATGAACAAATGGACGCAGTTGAGAGATTCCTGGGGGTTTTTCCAGAAGACCTCTGAAACAATGCTGATTACATTTTATAAGCTGTAGGGTAACCAGCCCTTAAGAATAAATGCTCCAATTATATCTCACCAGATCTGTAGTTGCGTGTGTAAATGCATTCTTATCTGTCTGCTGGTGTGAACCGCACTCGCAACAAAGAAATCTTTAGAGAACAGCCTTTATGGCAATGAAGAGATTTCCCTCCTCTTGAAGTTTACTGTTCATTTAACTTCTTAAAATGGCCTGCCCCTAACTGGTGCGCCTACGGAGAGTTTTATAACAAAACAGGAGGTGAAAAGGAAGACATCAATGAATGGCATAAAAGAGACAGAAGCCGACATAAAGCAATATAAAACTTGCGTCAGAGAGGACGGCGCTCATAAGGAAATTGAAAAAGAGAACAATGCAGAAAAATACAGAGATGAATTCAAAGCTGGCTGAGAGAAAAAAAGAAAGAGAAGGAAAAGCAAGCTGTTTTCTCTGACGGTTGTTAAGTAGAATAGGGGTGAGCAGAGAGCTGGCCTTCACCTGCCCCCAGCTAAGTCTGCTCCTTATCAGACCTCCCCACCTGCTCCGCTTTACAGAGTCCGCTGTGGGGGAGCACGGGAGGGGCCCGCTGCTTCTTCCAAACCACTCCCAGCGGGACTCAAAGACGCCCGCTCATCCCCCCCGCACCGCAGGGCTCGCAGAGAAATTAGCGTCTCGCCGCAGCGTTCGTCCTCAGAACGCTGATTCCACGCTCCTGTCAGTCTGACAGGGAAGAATGAGACAGGAACTGTTTCAAATTAACGATTCAGTCACTTACGGTTGTGGAAACGTGGAAAAGCATCACAGAGAGGGAGGCAGGTATTCATGTCTGTAGTGTGAAGGTATGCTGCTGGTAGCAAATTCCTTTCAGTGGAAAAATGTAAGCCATGGACTAATATTTCCATCTCTGGCTTTTTTCATTGTTTCAGACTTCTCCGAACCTCAGTACTATTACAAGCCCCTGGCCTCCAGAGCAGATATCTGTCACGTCAGTTTTTTATACATAATTGATTGTTTTATAACAACAGCAGAGTAAATTATTCATCCTTTTTTGTATTCCTTCCACGGTTACTGAATAAATCATGCACTTAACGAGACGAGAATGTTGCACCGAGAAAAACAGGGCTCCGTTTGCTCAGAGTTTGTGTTTTAACCCTTAGAGAGCGAGAAGTAAACTGTTTGCTCCATTCAGCAAACACCTCTCTTAAAGCAAGAGAGCCAGGGCCTTAGTTAAAAGACTGTGGGAGGATTCCTGATGCCAGAGGCTTAAGAAAAGACACAGGATGTTTCTGAGTGGAGGGCATTTAGGGTTACAAGTATATAAGTGAATGGCAGTGTCCCAAGAATCAGCTGAAGAGGCCAATTGACCCTCCTATAGGCAGTTTTGATGATCACATAGATTCTCCTGGTGAAAAGGTGACAGGGTGCTCACAGAGATTTGAGTTTCTTCAGTGCTGACCCCTGGAATGTGATCTCTCTCACTCCGTGTGTTGGCCTTTAAAGATGCTGAGAGTACTGTGTACTCACCATTTTGCCGGCGAGCTGTGTAATGAAATGGTGAGTGAGGCCATGTCTCCTGGAAGGCATTGAGGGAGTGTGACTCGGCAGCGTTTCTCGGGATAGCACCGGGTGGCGGCTAGGAGAGGTGGAAATTTTTCCAGAGCTGTTTTCAGTGGCTTGTTCCCAGTCAGACCCTCGGCACAGTGCACATCACGGTTCACACCAGAGCTCCAGGTGTATGAGGAGATGAAACAAAGAAGCCGTTATACAGCTGACATGCCACAGTGAAACATGATGATATTTCGCTCCTGTTTGTGTAACCATTAGTTAACATTCTTCTCACTGACCCTCCAACTACAAGTGATGTTGACTTGCTGCATTTTGCATGTGCAGGGATTTTTCAGTTTCAGATAGAGCTTTCTGACAGCAGATGACCTCAGTGTGGGAGGAGACCCTGCCAAGATGAGTTCCCTGTGCAGAGATAGTCTTTGCGATAGCGGAGAGTCTGTTCTTCAGTGTTTTAGGGAATGTGTTGTGCCCTTTTCTCTGACCCTCTATCACTCTGTTGTAAGGCTTGTGTGCTCACCTCTTATTATTGTAGTGATTATCTAGCAATCAGAGAGACATTAGACCATCCTACTTAATGGCTGCAGCTGACGGCTATGGCCTGTGCATCAGTTCTGTGGTGACCTGGGATGTGGGCGGCAGTGATGCGGTTGCTATGGAGAGGGAAGCCAGTCTCCTATGGTACAGTGAGTGGCAGGGGCTGAGGGGAGGGGCGTGGCCTCAGGAGATACACGTTTCAAGCAAAATGAAAGAGAGATTAACTGTGCAGCAGTAGTATTAAAAAGGACCTAATGAGTACGTAAATAAATGTAAATGTTCACTTTACACTTACAGTCAGAGTACTGTAGATCTCTCCGATGACAAAATATCCATAAAATAAAGCAGCCATGATCTGCAAAGTTTGATTCTGAAGTTTTGGTTCCAACCAAACTTTTAAAATGGCTTTTTTTTTGCCTGCAGTCAGGGTTGTAAAACCCCCCCTTGCGCTTCCTGGAAAGTAAACAGTGAAACTGAATCATTGGCCTGGGAGAAAGAGGGAAGGTCTCTCTGGCACCTGTTCATGCCGGAGCTCTGACTGATCACTCTGCCATACAGGGTTTACTATGAAAACAGGCTGCATGCTTTTGGGAGCCTTGTCTGGAGGCAGCTCTATTGTTTCTGTAATTCTCCCGCTGTAATCTTCCTCTGTCATGTCTCCAAACACCTGTAGATAAAGGTGCAGAGGTATTTAAATATATGCAAATAAACAGGCGCCTCCCTGCACTGATCAGGATTTCACAGTGACTTAGGGAAAGAAATTGGATGAATTTCTAAATAGCAGGTTAGTGATGAAAAAAAATCCATGATCATTTTCTAAAGGAGATGCTGCTGATCCTCCTAAAAGCAGAAACTGTAGCTTCCATCTGCTCCTAATCCGTAAGAGATAGACTGCTCCAGCTCACTCCTGTAACACCGGCATGACAGATCGCAGCCGCAGATACCTGCATGCGACTGTTATCCTGAATTCATTGTGGCATCGTGATATTTTAATCACACAGGAATGTCTCCATTTGAGCTGTTTTTGAGAACAGTATTTGGAGATGCTGCTGGGGTTTAATTGCTCCCAGTCTGGGGCAGCCTGGCTTTGATCACTTTTGGGTGTGCCCTCCTCATGCCTCTCTCTCCTGCCACTCTCTCCTGCTCTGCCTGCCTCTCGCCCCTCTCTCACAGTGACACCCTGTCCCCCTCTCTCTGCCCACCCCAGAGTCAGACAGATCTGCCTCCCTGCAGGGGAGAGTGCTTCAGGTAGCCTGGAGGGCGGAATGGAGTCCAGGGGGCCAGAATCAGCGGGATGGAGTGGAGCTGGTGTGCGGGGGCTCGGGGCCATTCACAGGTAAGCACGCATACAGGTAAGTAACAACGCTGACTGCAATACAGGTAGAATGACAGGTGACAGGTGACTGAAAAAATATTTTGTGAAATGAGTTCAAAGGAAGTGTGTATTTCCCTCTAAGTACACAGGATGCAGAAGTGTATTTAGTTTAGACATCAATTACTAAATATTGTATTTATATGAAAATAACATTAATAACAACTACATGCACAATTATAATACATCTATATATTTATTACAAGAATCTCTTTTCCTGAGCGACTTAGAATATAAGACTAGCCATGGCAATATTCATACAGTATCATATTCATGTTCTGCATATCAGAAGATCTACAAGAATAAGTCCGCGCGTTTGATTCAGAGGAACAGAGCTTCAGCAGTTACGCTTCAAAGCAAATAAGTGTTCCAATACAAACCTACAAATGATCAGTTATAACCATCTGGCCTGAGGGGAGCAGTCATCACTCTGTTAGTGTGATGATGTACTGTGGTGAGTCATTACAGGAGACAACATGAGTGAACTGTATCAGTGCTTTACAGACTGTAAGGTCAGTGACCGTATCGCATTCCCATGAAGCACTGCAGTATATAACAGCAGCCCTTTCTCTTTGTTATATTACTCATATTTTATTCTGAAGACATTGGCTAAGCCTGTTTGGGGCCTCTGCCTCTGTTGGGTTCTGGGAGAACAGAGCCCCTCAGAGGAGGCGGGTGGGGCCCCAGCTGAACGGCGCGGCGTTGGAGACGATGCAGGGCCCTTTATGATGCTAATCAAATGCAGCGCTTGAAGACGGCGGGCCGTGGCGTCAACGGGCACAGTTGCCATGGCTAGAGTGACGTGGGCTGGCCACCGCGCCGCTCGCTGTTATTTTGAGCGCAGTGGCTCTCCGAGGCTAATTGGATATCTGCGGGCTCACAGACAGGCTGATTGTATAGGGAGCGGAGTGTGTGTGTGTGTGTGTGCGCGCGTGTGTGTGTGCGTGTGTGTGTGTTTGATGCCATTGATGTGGCTGTCTCACAGTCACTGGGTCAGTATGGGCCAATCATTACTTTTGTAATGACAGATGGCAATCAGTGCCACCAAGATGCAATAGGATGTCCTCAGAGTTGAACTAATGTCTGAATACAGTGTCCGCTCGCTCTGTAATGATATACCATGCCCCTTATCAGTGTGTAAAATGTGGCGTTTTGATTGGATGTGTATCGCTTTCATTACTGCTATTGTCAGTGTGATATGCTTTGCAGCTTTTCAGAAGCCTAATCTGAGCATCTGTTGCTGAGTGCAGTTACCATTCAGCTGTGGCTGTGTGGTGACATGATCCAAACGGGACTGATGTGGTTGGTCCTCTGGAATGTCACCATGTGTTACAAATTAACAAACAACCCAGAAGTTCTAAATAACAAGTGCTAAATAGCATTCACCTGAAGTGCCTGTCGTGTGCAAAATGTATCAGAGCTGCAGTTTAAAATAAGCCGAGGGGCGGAGAGAGGAATTCGGTCATGTCCATTGCAGTGAGAGAGAAGCGTAGGGAGGTATCCCAAACATTACCCAATCTTTACTCACAGCTTTACCAGTATGTACAAAATCTTTACTAATCACTGATAGGGGCAGCATGACCCATAGGGCTGTATGTACTGTATGTCTCATAGCTCCTGTTGTGGATGTGAGGGGGCACTTGTGCTATGTAAAAAGAAATAAGAACAGCAGGAAACTTCTCTGAATTGTCGAGGGGCTGCTGGGTAGAGAGATGGATTTTGGGGGGGGGTGTCCCCTCTTACTGATTCTGTACACTGGTGTCAGGAATCAGTTAGCCTGGATGTAGTTTTCAACAGAGACCTCACCATGCACAAAATCATACTGAACTGGGTACCTGCATTCCCTCTGTCCTTGCTGTGGCTTGGGTTTTTTGACCTGTCTGTGTTGCTCCAGCAACAACTCAACTTTTCTATTGGCTCAGAGATGTTTGGCCACTTGAGTACGGAATTCTGAATTGTTTCCCTGCCAGAAAAGATTCATACAAGCGTTTGAGTTTCATTATGAGTTAAGTTAAGTTAAGTTTGATTATGGATACAAATATGATGGAAAGATCAGAGGAAGAAATGAGGGCAGCTGTAAACCATGTGAGCAGGCAGTGCAGACAGTCAAACTCCAGCTTTTATTGCTCCTCAGCTTTGATCTTTGAGCTTTGAGGTAATCATAGAGCTCTTTTTATTTATAAAGGAAAATTAGAAATGCGATGTCCAATGCCCCGGTTTCTCCTCACACCAGCACTGTAGAGTGAAGGGGTCTTGGACCAGGGTGAACGCCCCTCTGTCCCCATTTCCCCTGTCTCTGCTGATCCTCTCAGAGGCAGCCTCCTCCCACTCTCCCAGAGATCTGTAATCTAATCGGCCCCTACGCGTGGGCGCCTGCATCAAATGTTTCACTCAAGTCTGAAATTTAATTGGCCTGTCAGTTCACCCAGGGGTCATAAAGTGTCAGGAGAAAAACGCACTTATGACAGGAGGTCCAGATTGACTCAGATTTCAGGATCATGTTTTTCTAAACTCAAAACCGTCTGAGTGGGGCTCCCCAATGTCCAGGAACATGTCTACATCCTACTGGAGTGTCTTTCTCCGAAGTCTGTCTTCAGGTATGACATGTTAATCACAACCAAAAACAACTGAATCAAACATGAGTGTCTTTCTGAGATTATGATTCAAATATCAGATATCGAACGCCATCAGAAGAATGAAACAAGGCATCCTCGGCTTGAACCGAATGATTCATTCTCTGACAAATCAAAAACAGACAACGAAATTCTGGCTTTAATGGGTTTAATTGTTTGCTTGACATATACTTCTGTGTCAAATGTTTTACTCTGTGCTGTTTATAAGACAGAGATTTATTGCCAGATGCTTCTTGGCATTTAATCAGTGAGCATCACAAACAATGTCACCCACTAGCAGAACTGCAGCTGCCAGTGATTTTAAACCAATGCTTCTGTGTCAGTCAGTATTACATTCATTAATAATGAAATAAACCTCACTCCACAGAAAGCCCTGCCCTATCAGGGATAGAGTTACCACACTGATATGTGTACACAATAATATACACAATTATGTGTATATGCACAATAATGTAGTGTAATCCACTTTTGGGTGGCAGTGTGGCACTATGGTCAAGCGCAGGGCTCATAACCGAAAAGTTGCAGGTTTGATTCCCTACTGGGGCACTGCTGCTGTACCTCTAGGCAAGGTAATTAACCAAGAATTGCCTTCGCATTTATCCAACTGTATAAATGGATAACATGTAAATTTGTAACCTATGTAAGTTGCTCTGGAGTGTCTACTAAGTGACAATAATGTAATATATGAAGGTATCACATATAGTCTCACAGGAAGTCTAGGCATGACTTCTGAAGAGAGAACTATTTCATACACTTGTGTCAGGATTGGGAATAATTCACAATATCTGTGCGTGCTCACAAGCTTCAATTTAAATTATTAGGTGCCCCTTCAGATACCCTGTCTCTGAGCTTGGCAAAAAAAATTGACCACATGCGTCACTGCATTTCCAAAGATAAGAATTGTCAAGCAGCATGAATCATTAAAGGTCCCTGTTTCTGAACCAAGCCACTGAAGGCCAGTTCTCTCTCCCTCCCTACAGAATCCTCATTATTATGCCCAAATAACAGCTCTTCCAAATAAAAAGAGAGGCTAGCAGGAGTTCAAAGACAGGCGGAAACGAGAACCAGCTGTGCTGGCCCCACTCTTTTGGGCGTATTAACCATTTTTGTATGCTTTCATTTTTGATAACTGGGCGCTATGCTGTAGTCATTTCCAGGTACTCCATGCTGCCACTACTGGTAAACAGACATGAAAATAAGAAACCAAACAGTCAACATAAACCATTGAAATGTTATGTTATGAAAGGTCTTTGCATATTAATGTCTTCTTTTCTCAGTGAGGGTGGTTTAGTGTTGCGGGAGAGTCACGGTTGTGAGAATGACAGTTGGTGTTTCCCGCAGTGCAGAGGCAGTCTGGGAAAGACCTCTCCATTTGCTGTGGTGTTTCATCCTCACCTTGAGTAACCAGTTCATGGTTTTCCACTCTCACACATCATAAAAACTTTGGTGTTTCCCAGGATTAATGAAAATATTATCTAAAGGTTGTAAAGAAATGTTTGTTCAGATGAAATCTGCAGTTAGACTGGATTCGCAGGTTTACTGCCTAAGTCATTACTATGTGCAGTGTCAGATAAAGAGCCAGAGTAAATTGTATTTTGGAATGTACATCTCTGCTTTTCATCCTCCTCAAAACTGAAGCAAAAAAAAAAAGTTGGATGAAAGTACTCATCTTTATGAGCCTCAACTTGCAGTAAGCCTGTTGATTCAAATCCCCTCTTTTTTTAACGGCGTGCCGAGGATGGTGGCTGTTTCCATGGCAACCCGACTGCTGCCAGCCAGCACAGAGAGTACGGCAAGTTGAAAAGAATTTCTTGGAATAGGCTGTGTTGTTCCTCCGTGCGTGATTACCACAGTAACATTTGCATCAGGACCGAAGTAGCCTCGTCGTCACCCGTCTCCCACCGAACCCAGAGCAGTGGTACACGGCTTCCCCAGCGGCCACGCAGTCGGCTGCTTGATGTGCTTATCTGTTGTGTGCGTTTCATTCCCTCCTCAAGAGGAGGAGATGTCTTTACGGGGGGAATTTTAATAACCAATACCTGGCAGTCCTTGCTCAGAGCTCAGAGGGGGAGATAGCCACGTGGATAAAGAGCTTCTGCCAGAAAGAGAGCTCAGCGCGCCGAGGCAAACTGCAGCCACTCTCACAGTCGGAATTTGATTGCAAAGCCTCTGATGTAAAAATGGAGGTGTTAAACGAGGCGTGACAAATTTGTTCGGCCTCACATTTCGTTTGCTTTTAGTCTGCTGCCCGAGAGACACAGCGTTCACTTCAGTGTTCCGTTTACATGCAGCCTCTGCATCAGGTCAGTTTATGCAGCCCTTAATGGCAAAAAAGCTCACAGAGAAGAAATGAGGCAGAACGCACACAAGCAGCACAAAGCTTTTTCCACGCTTTGTGTTAGCCTGCTGCGTTTCGGTTTGCTATTACGGACCAGATACAAACAGTGCAGATAGCTTATTTACACTGCCCATAAATAGCGGGCTAGTCAGAGGTTCTCTGAGCCGTATGCTCATGTCCTCTATCTGTAAGCAAACCGTGTGCTCTACCGTGAAAGGTCACACTGGAGCGTGTGGCTAGTGTGTGTTAATGGATTTCCCTCAGAGCGGATCCCGTGTTCTGAGCCGGTCAGGGTTTATCATATCTCCCAGCATGGCAGCACCACAGATTAATGAAAGAAATCTCAGTTCACAGAAGGACACCACGCGCAGCAGCTCCGGAGAACGTGACCCTCACCTTGTGATGGGCGTGGTGCAGCCGTCTCCTCAAATGACTTCACTTCAATCAGCTTCTCTTGAGGTTCAGGGGCCAGCATCCAGCTGTCCGATTAGCGGCCTCCATTGCATCTTAATTGTACTCATTAGCTCTTAAAAGTATCTGGGTTACGAAGGCGGAGACTGGGGTTGGAGTTGTGATTAAGGACAGGGCATTGATCACAGGAAACCCTCAGCTCATTTCTGATGAGCTCTTTCACAGTGATGTCACATTCACTGCGCAGTGGGTCTGTGAATAGAGCTCTAATTGAAGTGACAATTATGTTGACAGCACTTTGTAATCAGAGGATCGCTGTTTTTTGGGTGGGGGTTGAGTGGCAAATGAGCATCCAGGATGATGCATGGGTTATTTGTTCTCGGTAAATATGTATAAAAATAGCTTAGCCTTTTCCAGGCAGGCTGTTATCAGGAGGCTGGTTTTGTGGGTTAATAATAACATGCTCTCAGTGTTCATGTGAGAGTCAGGTACGCACACGGAAGCTCTGTTCCACAGGGAGTGCTGCTGTGTGGATCAGCATCTGTGTTAGCTGTGCTCAGTGCTGGCTGTGTGTCTCTCCCCCTGAACGCGCTCTGTTATAGGTCACCATCTGGCCCCCTGTGCCTCGGCCGCTCAGGCGCCGCTGGGAGAGCGACGGGGCCGGAAGACCAAAGCGGCGTGTGTGTGTGGCAGGAGAAACGTGTTTATCTGTGTTTCCCCCCCAAAGAAAGCGCCCTGAGGGCAGCCTTGCGCTGGAGCTCTGAGCCCCCGTGCTGCTGTTGGCTGCTGATCATAGGGTGTCCCCAGAATGCGGTGTGTTTCTGTACGCACTTTGCGCGCAGTGGTGTGTGCGTGATATGCGAGCAGTGTGCAGGGGTACTAGGCATGCCGGTGCCCATTTCCTGATTTGATCCCTGTTTTCTGTCTCTTAAGGTATTCAAAAATGTTTTCGGTCTGTATTGCTGCACTTCTATGATGTGTAGAGTTTCTGAGGATGACATCATCTCCCGTACAGTCCAAAGGCAGGATACATGTTTATGTAATTAATTTAATCATTGTACTGTGTAGCCGGGACCCCTGGAGACTAATTAAGGCTGTACATACAACATGACGATATGGCTGCCTGTGATTAAAGGTAATTCAGTGAGGCTGTTGAGCCATTGATGAAAATTACAATTGCATTGTTATTATAATTTGCAGGTTGAAATGAATACTGATTTTCGAGATTAATTAGCGAGAGCGTCTGTAAAAACAGGAATTGGCTTAACTGTTACACTTGTTTAAAAGCAAATTTTGTTGCTCTTACTGTACACTCTTGGTGATTGTCTCAGCTGTGTTGTCACAGGGTTTTTTTTCACTAGTTTATTTTTGGGGTTAATTTTGTTTCCTGCAATTTTATTCTTCCGTTGTAAACAAAACTAAATTTGCATCTCTCTTTACTCTTATCTCTGCCACTGATAGGTTTCCATGACAACGAGAATGGAAACAGGCTCCTCATTGTTCGGCTGGTGATCATGGTAACTGTGAGATCCCCGCCCCTTCCCCTGGCAGAATATGTAATCTCTTTTTAAGAACTTGTTCATTGTTTCACCCATCTCTGCATGTTACTGCACTGTTGGGTGTGGAACAGAGGCCTTTCACTCAATGTGTCTCTGTTACCTTACATCATTACCCATGTCTTTCAGAAGGCCAGAAATGCACGGCCACGAAAACGCACTCCTATATTGACATATCTGGCCTCAGTCAATTAACTTTAACCATTATGCTAGTAAATGGATGGAGTGACATCTAAGCACCCCCAGATTGCAGAAAGCATGGGGGCAGGATGTATGGGGCGGAAAGCAGGTCCTCAAGCAGCTGCCAGGGAGTAAGATCCCCTTCCTGAACAGGACCTGACGGTGAGGATGGCAGCACAGATTTCCTCACCCTCCTGTGAGTGGTACCTCACGCCGACCCTGCGCTGACCCTGCAGACATGAGGCTGTGTTTCATGTTCCTGATAACGCTCTAATTGGCCTGGTTAAAAATGCCGCTGAAGTCGCTCGTTTCTGAGCTGCCAAAAAATCAGAGTGTTGCTCAAACATGATTTGCTGACACCTGTGCCTGTTTCTGCTCTGAGGGGCGGCATAGGGTGTTTGGAAGAGCATGTTCACACTCAGAGTATTTTTCCTCACCTTGTTCTTGCTAAAACCGGGAAACATCCACTCAGATGAAGTCTTGGCAGTAAGATGATGTTATGCCACAGATTGGCCTGGTTGTTGAAAGACAATTAATTTGTGGACGCGTCTGAGTGTGTAATTGCATGGGGTAGATGTCACTGTGTTTCTTTTATGCCTCACTAATATTTCTTTTCGATCGTTGCCTCAGCCCAGCTTCAGGACATCGCTTGACTCATAAACACCTCCGAGTTTTTACCTGGAATAGCTAATGGGATGTTGAGACCTATTTCAGTGGGGAGTAAATCTCTCTCTTGAGTGATACAAGTAATATAATTTGAAATGTGAGAGACATTTAAGAGCTTTAACAGAACAACAACAGCAGGAGCAAGAGTTTCTGTGTGTGTCTGCGTGTGTCTGTTTGTGTATGTATGTGCATGTACGTGTGTGTGTGTGCGTGCGTGCGTGCGTGCGTGCGTGGGTGGGTGGGTGTCTGGCTGTGTGTGTGTGTGTGTGTGTGTGTGCTGGGGGGGTGTTTTCCTGCCTGCTATCTGCATAGGAACATGACAGGCCCCCAGTGTTTTGGAAATGATTTGTTTAGGACGCTCTCAGCGCGTGCCACAGTGAGTACTGCAACGGGTTTGCCAAACACACGTCTGTAAGACTTTCCCCACTGCTCAGCTGTGGCTTTTCTCCAGCCCAGAATAGAGAGGGAGAGAGAGAGAGTGCGATACCTAACATGCCATTTTGTGTTTGCCATGCATGTGGATTTACTAAACAAGCCTTTGAAGTTAGAAACACCAACATGATGGGCTCTGTTACAGTGCTGGGCTGTCCCCTGCTTTCTCTGTGACCCTCAGTAATGACACAGGTTTACAGTGGAAATGCAGATACGTGGTAGATTGTAGAATGCTTCTCCATGGAGAACAGAGTGTGACAGAGCTGAGGAATTCCTGGCTTTCAGTCCATAGAGGCTGTTGACAGGATTAGAAGGGCTTCAGCACGGAGGACAGCACTAGAGGAATCAGATGGCAAGCTCTCATTGCTTGTTTTCCCGGATTACATGGATTTTGATGCAATCCATCAGAGAAAAGCTAAAACGTGGGCATTCACTCTCAGTATTTCCTGTAGCCCCTATACACAGCTGAAGTGCAGAAAACCATTGACTGGAAGTGAAGTGTCTTTCCAAGGACATCCTAAAGACACACGGACCTGCCAGGCCAAGTGTCAGGCCAAGCCCTAAACCAAAGAATCCCTCTGTCCTCGGTATCGGGTGGCGATAACAGTGCCACCAGAAGGGCACAGGCCCAGGGTAAGAGGAGGGAGAATATTCCAAAATAAGAGACGGACTGTCAGAAGCACAGATATGGCCGCAGGGGTGCATGGACTTTGACAGAGGCCTGGACTGAGTCCCCCGCTTTGTCCTTGAGTAACAAAATCAAGCGAATGCCACATTTGTTTAAACTGCCCAGCATGAAAAAATCAACATGGCATTACCAAAAAAAGTTTACTACTTGGCTGTGTTGCTCAGACAGGGTCCAGATGCACAGAGGATTTCTGTTTTGATTTGGGCATGGGCGCAGGAGGGGAGAGGAGGACACTCGTAAGCACTGTTCCTCAGAGGCGTGACACAACATTTGTTTGGATTGTGGACTGTGCTGTGTGTGTGTTTTTGCCGCTGATTTGGGCCTGAATTGACACTCAGTGTGCTTCTACCATGGAAAGGGGAAAGCTAATCGATAGAACCAGCTAATTTGTTGCTGTAATTCTCCATGTACCTCTTGAGATTTTATGCAGAAATGCGTATATATTGAAATTTCTGCATTAGATCCCCACTAATATGCATGTCTGGTGCTGATCAAAAAGGGCTTGCAGGCGATAGGAAGATGGCTGAACACTGCCTCTTGTCAGATCGGACTTCAGAAACAAAGCCTCTGCCTCTCTCAGGCGATGACGTCCGTGGCAGTTTGAGAACGCGATCACAAGCGTAGCGAAAATGAACGCCGAATCAAAGGCAACCCATCTGTCATGGGTTTGGGATATATCTTTTGTGCTGAAAATAAAAACTGTTATTTTTTTCATAGATTAAAACACGTTTTCCCAGTGGATATAATTACAGCATGCTACTGTATATATTTACTGTGTAGTAACATTAAAATTCTGTGTGGATACATGAATTTTAATCACTGTATACAGTCACAGGTAAGTATTTTAGACCGTCCAACAATGGCTCTGGTGGAGCGTGAGGCTTCTGCCTTATAAAGAACATGATTAATATGTGCATTTTTAATACATACCCCTGCGATACAGTTGCCTCTTTTGAGTCATACTGATAATATTCAGATTGGAAAACTTGTCTCCATGTTAATTCCTGAAATTTTGTTTATGAGCTGGGACTGACTTGATTCCTGATAAAGAAGCTTCATAGCTCAATGTAGAGTAATTGGCCTTCATGCACGCACACATCCTGTGTAACATTATGATGGCTAGATGGCTACCTGCACACTGTTTGATGCTATCCAAAAACAAATAGAAATAATGTGTTAACTGATGACTACTGAAAGATGAGCACCAAGGACCATCCACCACCATGCCCGCTTGAACAGAGGCACATGAGATGTAGAATCTGATTCACTTTTTCTCTGCTCTTAAAGCCATAACAGAGAAGCAGCTGCACTGAGTAACAGGACCGGACATGACAGGACGAGGGAAAGGAAGGCAATTAGTGCCCGGGAAGGAAATCCCGAACGAGGAAAAAGAATGTAAAAGGAGAGAAACAAACCACCCTCTCCACACGACCGCCACTACCGGGAACACGGCACGTCCCCAGAGCTACAAAAAACCCCGCACCTGAGCACAGGCCCCGCGCTCGCCCCTCGCCACGGTAACCGAATCCGTGCCCGGGCCACCTCATCCTGAAGGACTTTGCCGGGAGCACGGACACAGACTTCAAAGTGAGCACTGATCATAGCAGGCGCTGATCTCTGTCGGGGGGCAGGGTGCATAGCACCGCTCTCTGATTCACTCTGAGGCTTTGATGCTAACCATTACCAGCCAGTCTGGGTTTAGGGCTCCTCATTCCGGGGAAAAAGGTGCAGTCCTTCCCCCAGCACGGAGAGGGGCAGAGGGGCAGAGGGGCAGAGGTCTGAGAATTGAGGTGGATTGTACACCGGGCGTATAATAATACTTACACCCAGCTTAAGGTAAAAGCAGGACACTAAACTGTGTGTGGCCACTGTACTGAATCCCCTATCCAAATAATCCTAGTATGATAAATGTGAAAAGTATGATTTTGTTTTTCTCCAATAATTTTCCGCTGAGGATGTGCCAGATTTCTGCAATGCAGTCTGTGTGTGTGTATGTGTGTGAGTGAGTGAGTGAAAGAGAAAGACAGATTTCATCAGGAGGTACCTGCTGTTTTTACAGTCAGCAAGCACCTCCTTACCCTCCCCAGAATTTAGAACGGGGAGAGGGTCAAAGGGCACTGCACTATCCACCAAATTCTTCCATACCAACTGAACTTAATCTCAGACAACCTACTCTTAATTTAGAAAAGAATCTCACCTTTCTTATCGGGGGCGTGGAGGTCAGCCCAGCGGGCTGATGGGAAGTGTTCTGACCGGCATGAGAATGTGCTTATCTTGATTCACACATTCAGCCAGTCGATTGTGTCAATGGTGATGTCTAAAGGGCTGGATATCTGCTGCTTTCTGCAATGGAGCTGGAAATTACTAGAAGTCTATAGGATTGCCGTGCATGTTCTTTTCAAAATGCAGTCCTGAGGTCCCTTTGTGGCCATTCAGCCATAGGCTGCCCAAACAAGGAATAGTCTTATTCTCCTGGGGGCTTAAAAAACGTACTAAACTTAAACGTTTACAAGTCACTGTGTTGCTGTTGCCATCTCCATTGATCACTGCACCCAGTTTTAAACATACATCAGAAACATGTGAAGCACAAATAAATGGACTGTGATTTGACACAAATGAGCTGGGACTTTGAAACAGGTTTCCAGAGTTTGTACGCATGAGTCTCTGTGCCACAGCCTAGGAATGTAACTGTGGTCAAGGAGGATGTTGACATTTTCTTTTTTAATGGCACCCTGTGGGACAGGCCTAAGTGTTTTTTTTTCTTCATTGGCTTTTCCTGTGTCAACGTGAATCAAACAGACAGTGTAATTCAGTTCAGCTGACATGCTCGATTAAGCTTTTACTTGGATAAATGAATGTTCCTTCTTTCTCTTGGGTTCATGTCTTTTTTTGATTACACTGGTACAACCGAGTAGATTGTATCTGTTTGAAATATTAGGTCTGTGCACTTCTCAGAACACTGTCAGATCTTTCCTGAATATCATTATTCTTGATAATGAAGAAAGGCCACTAGGGATTTAGTTGTGAATTGTATCCTCAAAACAATTGATTGCTTTGCCAACGCACTAGATTCAGACATCATAACCGCCGGCACAGACAGTAAAGCTCCTGTCATCTGTTGGCACGATGTGTTCCGCCTCCATAAAGCAGGTACTTCACCTGAGTTTTCCATGCAGGCTTGGTGGGTCTTTGGGCTGTCACCCTGGAAAGTGGGTTGGGGTCGGCCTCTTCCTGTCCGTGTGAGGGGACATGCCCGAGTGCCGAGTTGCATTAGCAGCTAAGTGCAGAATCAGGAGGAGCACCGGGGAGCACAGAGGAAGCGTGAGGCAGGTTCAGCCGAGAGATCGGACGGTCTGTGAGCGCTCTGGTTTTACCGCTCTGCATCCAAAGCAAGTAATGTAATTACAGGTTAATGTAAATGCTGCTTTTACAGACTTATCTGCTCACCGGTTCAGATTGATTTATGCTTTCTCCACTGATACATCTGAGTGTTTCTGTCAGCATCTCAAATAGCAGGCATAAGACTGAATAAAAAGCAGTGGAGTAAATTAGGGGCAAATGGAAGAAAGCAGGAGAGGAAATGCAAAAACAAGTTTCTAAATGAGCTTCAAAAGGCAGTAGCCTCTCTCATTACCTGCTGTAGTACTTATGCCCGACTTGTCTCCAGTTCACCACCACACCGCAAGCAGAAATGAGTTTTCAGCCGCTGTATCTCTAGGGCTCTGTTGTGTGGCTGAGGAAAGCTGGATAAGCTGAGCTGGGTCCTGCTGAAACTGTGCCTTGGTCCTGGTTCACTGGAGCAGCTGACTGGTACATAGGCCAGTGGCTGCTTCTGAAGAATACTAATGCAGAGAGGGACCTCCCCAGAAGCCCCCCAGAGATGCTGACCGCCACGCACAAAGATCCTTCTGCCAAGGATTATTTGAGTAATTTGACATCAAAGACAATCAGCACAAGCGTTAATCGTTCTTTGTGCTTTGTTGGCCTTCCGGAAAAGAAGTAGGATTACATCATAAAAGAAGTGAAGCTGGAGGCTGTAATTCATTTAAAGCATTGCTCTACAGCACAGCAGTGTTTTAGGATAGAAAGCAATTAGAGAAACAGCACTTTTCCAGACAGAGAGGGTGAGGGTCAATGTTTTTCCCTTAAAGCATGGTTTCCCTTTAAGTTTAACTTAGTTTCTTTTAGTTTGTTTTTAGCTTAGTTTACTTTGACTGGCAGTGGTTATGGAAACCTTGCGATGTGGTTTCAAGGGGGCCTGTCTTTGAAAAGCAGAGGAGAGGGAGCTGTAATCTGTAATGTACGGGTCTGTGACAACCAGACCTGCTGATAATAAGCATGTTTTTAGAGAGCCAAGGAAGAGGAAATGAGTGGAGTGACACTGTGACGTAAAGGCAGGGCAGTCCAGCTGACTGATGGGTCTAGACTGACAGCCTGAGAGCAATGTGGGGAGCTACTGTAGGGTATAGCATGCTCAGAGAAACGCTTTAGGTTAAATATGATCTTTTACCTTAATACGAGGAGGTGGTGACGGCAGGGGAATGGTATTCGGACAGAGGTAGAGCTATCTGTGTCACAGACACGCCGTGGGTGAGGGGGCCGGTGTTTAAAGAATCCATGCAGTTACCCTGCTAACCCAGCTGCCGTGGAAACCTGTACCCAACAGTCGATACTCATCTGATACCAGCCATCCATCCACCCCAGCTTTTTGGCTTTTAGTTTTTTTATCCAGATTTGAAAGAGACTTTGCTGATGTTGGGAGTTTTCAGTCAGTATTCACAGGCAGACTCCATTAGAGCAGTCTCAGCTCTGTATGAATATTGATGGTTTGATTGAATTGCACTGATTAGATGGTTAGGCTAGGATTTGGAGGTCTGTGTACTTCCACTCTAATGAACCTGATTTACTTAAGGAAGCACTGCTACAGTAACTGTATAGACACATGCAAAATGCAGCTGTGTCTTCTTGTGTTATTTATCAATGTTTTTTACCCAACAATTTGGCAAATTGTTTTGAACAAAAATTAAAAAACAAAACAAAACAAACAATGAGCGTGTACTCACAGATGTAAATGCGACGCTTATCATATGCTAACAGTGCGGTAAGGCCATTGTGCTCCAATAGAAACACAGCTGTTTATGGTCAGCAGCCATTCCAAGCTGACAGCATCCACTTTCAATACATTCCCTGTATCAGAATGAATGGAAACATAGCATGTGTAATTAGCTCCATTAATCATGTAGGGGAGAGGACGCTTCCACTGAGGCCGGCTGAAATGTCAAGCAAAGCAGGGAAATTTAAAGCTCTCCATCCGAAGAATATTGGAGAACAGTCATGTGGGAAAATGGCATGTTTATTCACTGTGTATTGAAATATATCGCTGGGGCATACAATTTACAATGATAGATGGATCCTAGGCAAATTTGAGTCCTGAGCCCTGTCTGTTAAAGTGAATGACTCTACCATATATCACACTTTGATCTTTTTGAAGGTCTCCTGCTTTCGCTTTAATTTCTGTTCATTTATTTCTTAGATACACTCCGTCAGGATCAGTCCCAGATTTCTGTAAAATGAAAGCGTGGCTACATGATGACAGCTGGTGTTTTACAGTATCTATATAGTTATAGAGTGGATATGCCATACAGACAGGAGAAAAAAAAGATTTAAGGAAGGAGCCTGATAAATGAAAAGGAGAAATAGTGTGACATAAAGGTCAGGCTTTAGCGCCAGACTGTGCGGCTTTGTGCTCTGCTACAATGAGAGGAGGTAAAGATGTTATTCTTCCCTCTTAGCTGAAAGGCCACATTTCAGGGCCCCGGGCAGCTAAATGCCACAGCTCCCCCTGCCAGAGCGGGTTTGATAGCGGCAGGAGACAGCATCATAATAGCGCCGACTGGCACCGCTTATCCTCTCGATAACAGCCCTGTCGTCCCGCCACGGCCGACGGACAGCCACACAATACCCAGCATGCCGTTCCAAACCCGCCGTATAAACACATCACCGAGGAGCCCTGCGCTGCCAGATAACAGAGGTAAACTCTGCCATGCACTGGGAGAACTCTCCTCCGGTCGCCACCGGCAACCAGGAGTGGACAACAAGCCACTTCCACCTGAAGGGACTTAACTCTGTCACTGTATGATAGAGTTACATGGCAAAGTACACAGAACAATATACATGTGAAAAGAATCTGCAATATGCATTTGTCACAGTGGTGTTGCCCACCCATTGGTAAAGTATCTCTTACTTCATATATCTATATTAGTGACAGGCAGGCATTTTGGAAGCAGTGCTCAGTGGCTTGATGGGCCAGTATATAAAGATTGAATTTTTACATGCATAAAAAGAGAGGGAGATAGCCAGCAGCACGGTGCATTGGCCAATTCTGGAGGAAACAGTGGGCTCCGAAACAGACAGGGGTAAAAAGGTGTCCTCCAGAACATGCTTTTGGCAGATGCCATAATCTCATCAGGTCTGCACTGAAAGCCCTAAATGTGTGACCTTTTCGCTGTGGTTTGCGTCCCAGGAGCCAGCTGATATTCAGAGAGACGGAGGCGCCAAGAGCTGCCGATGAGCTAGCTAATTATGTTTGCATTTGACTAAGAATAGATTAAATTAAGCCCTCCACTCGGGATGGAAATCAACATGCTGAATATGAAATTAAACAGATAAAGGTCACATACCACACACATGCACTCACGTGCGCACACACACACACACACACACACACACATAGCATGTATTGTATTTGTAATGTGACAGGCCCTCCTCTCCACAGACACACGTGTCCCTGGATGCATGGTTTTGGCGGCTGGATTGTGGAGACTAATGAGGTTTGTGAGAGTGGTATGAGGGCTCGGCAGGGGGTGTGGCCTCTCCCCTGCAGTCTCCGCTGGCTTAATGAAAAAGCACCAGGAAGGGCACCCGGGTGCCGGGCGTGTCCAGGCAACACAGGGGAGAGAGCCATCATCAACAGGACTGCTCTCAACAAACAGTCAACACGGTGCAGTTTCTCTCCTCATACAAGCCATAATGGAATGAGTTGTAGGTGATAACCAGGGAAAACTGAGGTCCTGTCATGGCCTTGTCCATGGATTTGCTGTCTCTTAATCTGCTGTGTAAAGCCTCAGATGAAAAAGCTCTCCCTCTCTCTGAAAGCTGTGAATCCGAGCGAAATGATTTCACTTTTTGCCCCACATGTTTAATGTGTCGTCTGCTCTGCCCTGCTTTCGGTTTACAGTGAATTGCACTCACTGTGTCTCCTTTTAGTAAGAGTGTAGCCCCACATATACAAACAGGAGAAACTGGTGAAAAGAAAAGGCCTTTTTAAGATAACTTGCTCTGTGACTCATTTTCATTTTATCATAGTCATTTCATTAACTGAAATGAAACAAAGCATTCATTGAAAACAACGGCCAGTTTTTGAATTTGTGAATTGAATTTCAATTCGTTCCCCCAGTTGACTGAATAGAAACAGAATATTAACCATGATTAACCATGCTGGGTGCAAGAAACTTGCAGGATCTTCCACTGTATCAAATAACAGTTTGCACCTCTGCAAAGCCTTTGTACAAGCAAGTTCCTCATAAATACTTTGATAAATCCTCATAAATACTTAAGAACAAGAGCAGTGCTTGACGTTTGGCTGCATTCACAGTTCAGTCTCCAGATGAGTGCTGTGATGGATCTTGTTGGAGAGAAAACTTTCTGGTGGAGGTTTCACACCCACATCAAAGATGGAAAGGCAAAAGTTCTCCAACTAATGATGACATCAGGGTAGCATGTCAGATGATTATTTCTGTATCTTCACTGAGGTCCTCCTGGGAGGAGGAGAAGTGTAGCCATCTCTAAATGCTTCCTAAGCAGGTGCACCCAGGTGATGTGGATTGGCGTTGCTATGAGTGAAGGTCGCTTGAGCAGGGCTCTGAGGTAAATGATGTACATGGTGCTTGTCCAGCCATGTTTCTCGCGATGTTGCCTGTTTGCCTTAAGTTGCCGGGAGAGCGGATTCCCTCCAGAACGCCCCGCCGAGACGCCGACGGGAATGAAGGGATTATGCGTCATCTCTGACATTTGTGAGGCGCTGACTTGCGCTGGAGTCATTATCCACTGAATTACTCCCTTTTTAGCTCCTAATCAGCCGCGTGTCTGATTAGCTTTAACTCACACCTAATGCCTTTTCATGCTTCAGTATGCATGTAAGCAAGCATGGGGAGTCGCATGGACTGTCAGATCCATTCAGCGCATGCACTTAACCACATAAAAAATGTGTAAAAAGATTAAACAGCGTGTAAGGGATGGGAGGCAAAGTGAGATAAACAAATGCTAACTCAGAAAATGAGTGATGAGATCATCTCACCTTGGAACCAATGGAAATGGGTAACACTTTCAAAGAAGGGTCCTACATAAGAATAACATGGAGTGCTTATAAGCACTTGATAAGCAGTGCATTAACATCCATAAATACTTATAAAGGGTAAAAAACCAATAGTGTGAGAATATCAGACCAATCACAACCTGTTCTCTGTTTAATTTTCTATATTGGCTTTGGTGTGTATCCAGAGACATTATGCATTGCACAGTGCTACAGTGATTGACCTTTCACCTGTGAGATAATTTTAATTCTCCACCAAGCCTGTTTAAATAGCAGCTGGGGAATTATTAATATGTTAATAACTTCCAATCCACTGCTGGGATCTATTACATAGAGGAATGAGTTGACCTTCAGATGCAACCTGTTAGCAGATTAAGCTGCGAGGATTTTCCCATGTAAGGAGCTTGTTAGCCTTCAGCTGCACTCGCCGTCACTGTTGACTTGCCAGGTTAAACTCTTTTGTTATTCTTCCTATCCGCCCTGCTGAACATGACTAATGTTCCCCGTCTGCTGTATGCGGTGCGCGCGGAGCTCTGATCGACGGGGTGTCGATGGGCATTGGAATGGCACGCAGGCACCCAGAAAACAGCTGGCCCGTTTTCCTGGGCCCGGCACAGAACGTCCCGGCATTGGAGAGAGAGAGAGAGGCCGCGTTTTGGGAGAGGGATGCGTGGTGGAGATCAAGCCTAAGAGGCGGAGAGGCAGGGGCCACAGCTGTCAGGGGAAGTGGCAGTGCTTTTGAGAAATGGCGCAATTACCGCCAAAGCGGGGCTCAGCATCCGAAACGCAAACGCGGTAAAAACTGACCTTTTCTCATTGCTGTGTCCTGCTTCCATTTACGTCCCCAGGCCAGCTGTTCCTGCCTGACTGGCTGGAGGAAATAACTTTGCAGGAAGCTCTAAACTTTACCATCGTGGTGCTGTAAACTGTCCCCTGATTATTACACGCCAGACTTTTACAAAAATATGGAAAAACTGTTTATTTTCTCTGTGGCTGAACAGAAAATGTTATGCCCACTTTATGCTGACAGTGTTTTCAGCTCATTAGTATGTGCATTTTCTGGGGAGTTTTTGCTGCTGCTTCAGATCTGGAGTCTTTGATTGCAGACGGTGAGAGTTTTGCAGCCTGGCACAATGTTGACCGTTTTGAACCAGCAGCAACCATGAACACCAAGGACGATGTCTTCAAGATTTTGTTACAGAGTTGCTGTAACACTCCACTTAGAAGCAAGGCTTATCAGAGACTGTGAAGCTGGAGTACAAAGCTCCAGGTCTGATAAATTTTTGCTGATAACAGAGCTCTGGGATGTTGTACCCTTGGAGTTACCCGCTGTATAACTTTTTAAAGAGAATGATTCAAAATCACAATACCATCACATTCTCATCCCCACTGGGGGTCAGTCAACTTCTGGAATACAGGCTGAAGATGACTTGGAATCACCTCTCATGTACTTCACATTACGAATATCCTACTTTTTCATGCTTTAGGGACTGTCTCACGCAAGAGGTATCCACAGTCAACATGTTAAGGGATGTACAGAGACCTGTATAACGCTCTGACACATGTTCCTGATTTCAACTACTGTATGCTTCTTACAGTAACCTGTAATGCTGCCTTATTTTGATGTGATGAAATCAGAAATAACTGATTTGTTCCTCTTCACAAAGACCAAAACATGACACAGTAGTAAACACATGTGGGGGATGAAACAGACCCCAGTCACTGGACCTTAATTAAGTTGGATTTTTCTCTTTCTGAGAGCCTGACAGACAGCAGTCAAGCCAGGCTGGAGGAAATGACTGCAAGGACTGGCATATCTGCTGATGGTGCACTGATTAGTCCTAACAGTAGGTAGATATAAATGGAACAAAAAGTAGTCATAGGGGTCAGTTCAATGTAACCGCAGTGTGAATCAACAACATCAAGCAAATTTTATAACTGTAAATTGCTCCCTGCACAGTTTTTTTTGGATAATTTCAGCTGCTGCTGAACTCTTTATCAGTAATGAGTCAGTTTTGCTGAAATTTCTACTTCACCGTGAAAGACAAAGTGCAATGAGGAGAAATTATGTCTAAGCCATGGTTAATAGGTTGCGTTTAGTGACAGGAGGGGAATGGTAGGGTGTGGTATCTATAATCCTGTTCCATTTGAACAATTCTATGGTATTATTGTTTAGCAGAATTTGCGCTTTTGACTAATTGGGAGGAAGTGGAGCAGCTGGAGAAAAGCTGGAGGCTGACAGGAGATGAGTGAGAAAGAGGAGAAATGCTGAGAGCAATCCCATGATGCCATGCGCTTTGATCCTGAGGTGACTCCTCTCCACGGTGGCAGACAGAGGCACGCCTGCTCTCTCTTGAGTTTCAGCGCTGACTGTGAGAGCGCTCAACTCTCTCGCCGCAACTCTTCCTTTCACTGCTAGCAACATCCTTAGAGAGCAATTTAGCCCCCAGATTTCAAAGTTACATTACAAAAACAAGGTATTGCTCCGCATTTCTTCAACATTTGCTTGCTGTTCTCCCCCCCCCAGGGTGAACTTGTTGAATGTAGGTCTGCTCCGAAAGGACTTGGGTCCAGAACTTTGCTCAGGGTGATCCGCTGTGTGAATGGGATATTAAGCACTCAGTAAGGCTGCCCCTCCATACAGAGCCGGTCTCTGTAAATGCAAAAGGTCAAGTTGCACACACCGCGCACATTAATGCAGGGAGGCTGGCTAGGGTCAGTTAGAACTTCTGGCTGCTTTTTGAAAACGGGGATGGGGGGGCATGCTGCCACCCTGGGGGTGCCAGTAGGAAATGCCTCCCGAAATGATGTGCAGGAATGAAAGCTCTACAAGTCTACAGCTCCTGCTGCACAGATCTGGGATCAGTGTGGGGCTCTCTCAGGTCAGTCAATTCCAGTCAGCTTCTGTGCACACGCAAAGTTGTGTTATACTCTGGCTGACTTGTAAGTCACTTTGGATAAGTGTCTGCCAAATGAACAAATGTAAATGTACATGTAGCTGTCTACCTCTTATGTTATCAACAATATGCATCTGAAAGACCAGAATATTAGTATTTCCATCTACAAGATCTTTTGTTATGTCTTTTGTTAATTTATAGATAAACTGATTACTGTAAATGCACCAGATACATTTGTTGACATTGGTTGAAGATTAATGTCTCTGTTCAGTCCTGTAACTGCTGGTTCTGTCTCTGTTCTCCCTAATCGCATTGGCTTTCAGGATTCAGGAAGGAAATACTGAGCTGGGGAGGAAAGCAGGCATTCATCATATCTGTTTTTGTCTTTTGTTTTTAAGAAGAGTCTTGATTACAGCCCAGTAATCCTTAGGAAATTACAGGAATGACTTTGAGGGCTGTTGATAAATGGCTCTCATTTGGTCTGCAAACATTAGAATAGATGGGTAATTATTATTCAATTTCCCAAAATTCCACTCTGAGGCAACACCCTGCCTTCATGTGATCCAACCTGCTGCAATTAGACATTGAAATACTGTCAAACGTGGCAAATTAATGGCAGTGCAGTATTGACTTTGTGAAATGCTGAAGGCTTCCACACTTACAGCGCTGTTTCACAGCGGCACAGTAAGAGCTGGATCACGGTTTACGCCAATGAAACGGTGCTACGGTACCTGTGGCAGGTGAATGGAATCATCAGGCAGTCTCAGGTGTGAGAGGAGGAAAGGCTGTCAGCACTGTATGTGTCTTTATGGACCCAAAGGCTGATAAAACATGTTGTCAGTTACTCTTATTGCCTGAATATCTATTTTATTTAAGTTATTAAGCAAACATAAGTTTATTCTGAAATTAAATTTTTAACTGAATGTGATTGTGAGCATTTTTTTTAATTATAAACCAGTGGTTGTGCACGCTCAAAGTTTACTTCCAAAGAGAGTTTTAGATTGGACATCAAACAGGTGGCAAAGTGCTTGGCAAAATTTTTAGCTTTACCAGAAAAAATTAATTGTAAGTAACTGGTCTATAGCAAACACACATATGTACACACACACACACACACGTGCACAAACACCCACATACGCACGCATGCGCTCATGCATGGGCATGTGTACACCCACACAGACACAGAGCATATGTCCTGTCACTGTGAGTTGTGCTTTTGCAGCTCATGTGACCGGTCCACGCTCTTTGAGTGATGAGTCACTCGGGTTGGGGTGAGTGAAGTCTCTCTCTGCATGGAGTCTCCCTTGCCAGCAGAGCTGTGCCATGGCCCTGGCTTCAGCATTGATGGACCGGCTATGTAGCACAATGAAGTAAGATGCAGGGCTCATCGCCAAGAGGTTGCTGGTTTGATCCCATGCTGGGGCACTGCTGCTGTACCCTTAAGCAAGGTACTTACCCCAGAATTGCCTCGGTAAATATCCAGCTGTTAAATGGATAATGTGTAAAAACTGTAACGTAAATTGCACTGGATAAGAACCTCTGTTAAAAGATAATAATGTAATGTAATAATGTTAGCATTCAACAGCGCAGACCACAGTCCCCTGAGGAAGGCTGGGCGCATGGAAGACTGCATGTAAACTTTGTTTCTTACAAAAGCACAAGCTCATGTTTGTGGCGTGTTTCTTGACCTGGACAAATATTTAATGTTGGGAGCTGCATCTTTCATGTTGACATGCTTGCGAGAGTGCAGGAGTATTCGGGGGGTCTGCGTTCTCTGCCCGGTGCTTGCTGTGTCGCGGGGACTTTGTGTCCCAGTGCGCTTTCCTGGAAGGTGCCGTCACTTTCGGTTTGCCCAGCGGGACAGGGCTGTGCCTGGGGGGATCGGTGATGGGGATGGCGTCCGCTTTCGAGAGAGGGAGACGTGGCTTCCTCAGCACAGTGGCACGAGCTTTCACTGTCCATTCTCCTGTCACACTCTGAGGTCACATGATGTCCTGTTTCACAAATGCAGAGGAATGAACGCTTGTCCCCGGCATTTTGTGATAAACACTGATGGAGTAATGTTTTATTAACGAGGATTGTGTCAATTTATTGGATAATCTATAGTGACAGTGATTTCCAAAAGGAGGAATGACAGGCAGAGAAAATGAGCACAGAGGAAAACGGTTTAGTCTCAGTGTCTAGCAGCTTACAACAGTGTGTGAACACACATTGAGCTTGAAAGGATAATTTAGCTGTGTGAGAGAGTTTTGTGATTATTTGTGGCAGAGATCTCTCATAGCGGGAAATGTTACACAGCTCCGAGCTGTTCACGCCCACACGCTAGGAGGGAGAGAGAGAGCGAGAAACTGAGAAAATGAAGTGTGGTTTACAGTGTGCCACAGCATCAGGGAACAAGGCCTGAAATCAAGAGGTTGCAGGTTTGAAACCTACGTGCGGCATTTCTGATAGGCCCTGAACCTTTGTAAATCACCCCGGACCTGGTAGACAAATGAATTCTAATCGGTTTGGATAGAGAGAGACTAAGGACAGGATCATATGTAAATATTGAACCATCTGCCATTAAAATGTGATAATTCCAGAAGAGTAAATGCCATTTTAAAGGTCTAAAGTACAAATCCAAAAGTTAAACTGTTAAATGTATTAATGGTCTGCGGTTCATTGGTTGGATTAGACCCTGCTCTGTGTGTTTAATCAGAGATGGAGGCCGAGTGTGCTAAAGTATGAATGAGTGTCTGGCTGCGCTCTCACACATAAAGGAGACCTGACTGACTCAGATTGCCCAGCCACTGACAGCCTGAAACCCTTTCTTCTAATGCTGGCCAAGAATAAATCAAGGCCTGAATGATTTAATCATGTTTTAATGCCACAAATTGCCCACCAAAATCATATTTCCCTCAGTTGAAAAATTAAGCTGACAAGAAACAACATTCTGTACGGATAACGTATGAAATAGGGCCGTTCCTTTTAAAATCAGCTGTCACCAGAGTTCACACGCACACGCGCACACACACACGCGCATGCACGCACACACACACACACACACGTGCACAGCCTGTTCACACAGATGACATGATGTGGTGGCCAGTATTGCGTTTTCTAGCTCTCTGTGCAAACAGTCTCTTCATTCCTCTGTTGTGGTACAGTGTTGGGAGCTGGTATTGTGCTGCTATTGGCAGAGCTAAGCACAGAGCAGGAAGCTTGGCTGAAAGACCTGGCTGGGGGAGCAGCGGCAGAGAGGCTGCAGGAAACAGATCCTCTCTTTAAACAATGTGCGGCAGGAGCAAAGACAATCTGACTTTATAACTCAAGTTGTATTTTAAATATCATTTATTCCCTTCAGATCAGCCAGGTCAGGTCAGGCCGTCTGAAACTGGAATGACAATGTGCTGTGTACTTGTTAGCCAGGCTTATTTCTCAAATTTGTTCCACGGTAGAGAACATTAGGGAAGAGGCTGGGAGCAGACTGCATGTCATCTTCAGTTCATTCTGCAGAATCTCTGAGCAGTTTCACTGACTGAATCTCTTCAGCACACAATGAGTGTGAAGGCCAGGCTGGCTCTTGTACCAGTAAAAGCAGAGACCTCTCATCGCCACAAAGGACTAAAATTCATTGCGTACAGTATCAGTGCTGAGGGTGGCCTTGTGCGGTGCACTTTGGCAGTGAGTGCACCAGCACTCCAAGCAAGAGAACCAAAAGCCGTGGAGATTGTCGTGACACAAGGGGACTGTGCTTATCTCCTGACACATAGAAACAGACATTTCTCTTTAGACCCTGTAATAAGCACAGGGACATGTTGTATAGATGGATGTACTGTATATAGCCCCGAATGGACGCCTGCGTTCTCTCGAGCCGGAGACACTGTTTAGAAGCTGTCGCACAAATGAATTTCTGTCTCTGCCATTTATTTTTGGAGTGTTTATGGAAGGTGAGAACACCAGGAACTGCTCTGACTGTTTAATCTGTGTAAACAAAATGGCTGTTCAACACAGCTCACGTTGCTATGGAAAAGGTTGGAATGTTCCTGATGACTAAATGGAAAAAAAAAAACTAAATTCTGAAGGAAAATAAAGACATCTCTTTGTCATATATCTGTAGTGATCATTCATTAGCTGTTACAGCCTTCTCTCTAAATGAACAGAAATGTGAGCTTAGCTGCAAATGGAATTAATGAGAATTGCAAGCAAAGAAGTCTGGGGTCACATTAGCTGGCAGCTCTGGAGTCCAAGGAATTTAATATTTCTTGCTTCCTTCCATTGGTACTGTGGGATATTACCTTTGTGCTTACAGTACACTGCTGTCCTCTTAGGCTTGCCATTGCTTAGCCTAAACAAGCACCTGCAACCCTAAAAGCTCCTACCCAGTATAGATGCCTCAGCTGAAATGGACTGAGATTTAAACCAGCAGAGACTAGAGGTAAAGCCTGCCAGGGACATATGGCTCCATTGCTTTCTCTAAGCCTTGGGTCACTGGGCTGTTAGACTTCCTATCCAGCCTGTTCTCACCCTGACAAGGCCTCTGTGTTGCCTCTCAGTGTACCCACAGCGCATGGTTATTAAAGCTCAGAACATGTACGCCGAGTGTCAATAATTCATTCAGCTTCACAGTGAAATGCTTTATTGTTAAACAGTAGGGAATTAAACCATGTTACTGATTTATTAGACAGGCAAAGACTCACTGCTGGCACAAACATTATTATTCTTCTTGTTTCCTGGTAACTGTGTTGCTTCTGTCTCCTGAAACACTCTTCTGCCTTCTGCAGACATTGTGGAAACTCGAGGAAAAGAAACATTTATTATCATTTACAAGGGCTGGGCTGATAGCCAATAATATCAGATGTTGTGATCTTTGAAGATGTCACTCATGCTATATTCATAAGCCTGATATCACTGAAACACAATGAAGAGCTTCAATTAATATAGGTGTGTGTATTTATATCACAGCAATGTATTCAAGGGCTGACGGTGTGTGTGCGTGTGTGTGTGTGCGTGTGTGTGTGTGTATGTGTGTGTGCTTGCGTGTGTGTGTGTGTGTGCGTGTGTGTGTGCGTGTGTGTGTGTGCGTGTGTGTGTGTGTGTGTGCTTGCATATGTGTGTGTGTGTGTGTGTGTGCTTGCGTGTGTGTGTGTGTGTGTGTGTGTGCTTGCGTGTGTGTATGTGTGTGTGTGCGTGTGTGTGTGTGTGTGTGTGTGTGTGTATGTGTGTGTGCTTGCGTGTGTGTGTGTGTGTGCTTGCGTGTGTGTGTGTGTATGTGTGTGTGCTTGCGTATGTGTGTGTGTGTGTGTGTGTGTGTGTGTGTGTGTGTGTGTGTGTGTGTGTGTGTGTGTGTGTGCTTGCGTGTGTGTGTGTGTGTGTGTGTGTGCTTGCGTGTGTGTGTGTGTGTGTGTGTGTGTGTATGTGTGTGTGCTTGCGTGTGTGTGTGTGTGTGTGTGTGTGTGTGCTTGCGTGTGTGTGTGTGTGTGTGTGTGTGTGTGTGTGTGTGTGTGTGTGTGTGTGTGTGTGTGTGTGTGTGTGTGTGTGTGAAGATGAAGGTGACGAGCTGTCAGGTGGTCCCGGTTTCACCTACAGTATGATTAAGACTGTAATTTTATCGTGCTGCCAAATACATGTGTCATCTCCATCTATCTGCATGAGGCACATGGCCAGTAGAACACTTGATTAAACACAGATGCCAAGCGTATGCCTTCTGTAATACACACGGTGAGCATGGTACCTGATCTGAAGCCAGAGGGGCAGGTAGTAGTGAAGCCCTGGCCCTGGCAGCGGCACGGGGGTGTTTCAGCTTATTCCTTATTGATAAGACTGCAGCTCCACACGACTCTCAGCTAAAAAACACTGTCCAGAGAGAGGTGTCGCACGCCTGCAAAGCCATATCTGACAGCATTTCCCTTTACAGACCTGGGGGAGACGGAGGAGCCAATCAGAGCAGGAGAAGCTCCTCTGCTGTCACCCCTGGTTCGCCGCCTCGCACCTGGACTCTCCGCTCCTGCCTCCGCATCGGGGTGAGTCCTCTCTCCTTCCGCTCTGTTTAGCTTGAGTGATTTATTTCACCTCATGTCGCCTTTGTGTCCCTCCTCAGCCTCTGCCACTCAGCGGCACCCTGCTCCCATGTCTTAATCTCCTCATGGTTACATCTGGATCTGCTGCAAGGGATCATACAGATATTAATATTCAGCATGCCTAATATTACTCCTCACAATCCTATTTTATTTTTAGATAAAGCAACTGCCGTGTTCAGAGCGCATGACTGAAAGTGCATGTTCTGACAGATCATCTCGATTTGCGGTGCTTGATGTTGGAGCAGCATGCTTTGTCTGCCGTTATCTGTAAGGGAGGGTGGAGCCGCTGCAGGCATTCTGGGATGTTTCTCCCGCAGTACACCCTGTACTCTGCCTCCGGTGTGCAGCCCACGTGCCTCAGATGGCTCCCAGTGGAACAGCCATGTCCTGAGGGCCACCGTTTGAGTCACCTCAAGCACTCAGGGCCAGAGCCTTCCAGACGGATTTGAACTACTGACGTTTTAATATTATATATTATATGACACACGTATAGATGAAAAACAAGCCAGATCTGAGATTGGCTGAGCACTCAGTGCACGGTGCTGTACAAACTGTGGTTGGAGCTGACGGATTGGACAGGCGTTTGTTTGCATGTCTGCCCATGCGGTCGACGACCCTCCGGTCTCCATTGCTCCGATTTTTACGTACAGAATCACATAAATAAATCACTGCCGTTCCCCTCTGCAATCTGGGCTGGGCAGGAAGGCACTGCCTGTCACACCCACAGACACACACTTTTCTACATTACATTGCGTTATATTACATTCATTTAAGCAGACGCTCTTATCCAGAGCAACTTCCTGCACAAGGGAACACAAGTGCATCCATTCAATTTAAACGAGCAACAGTGTCAGATCAGGCTAACAACACTCCCAGAGCAGTGAGTGTGAGCATAACCATTAAGGCACTAAATTAACCTGTGCTAATCTGAAACTAGACAGCCTAGAAAACTAAGGAAGGTAAAGTACATACGCTACCATATATCTCATATATCACACACTAAGTGCTCAGATTGGCGTACGGGTCGATGGGTTTGTGGGAGGGTTGTCCCGGCTCGGCCGCAGCAGTGAGACAGATGGGCTCACCGCTGCCCCCTGCCTGTCACCGCGGCGACGCTCCTGCAGGTGTGCAGCTGTTGAGCATGCTCCTCACAGGTCTGTCTCTGTGTGCACTGAGCTGATGAGCTGCAATCAGAGAACGCGTCCAGGCCTGTTAATTACAGCAGCTGATTGGCCCATCAGCGCGAGTAGGGCTCATGTTTGCTGAAGGCTCAGGTGACACAGACTGAAACAGTCTGGATGAGAGGGGCGTGAGCGTGTGAGGAGGGTGAGGAGATCTGAAACGATCCCATCTGCTCATAGCTGTTGATGCGGGCAAATGAACGGAGTTAATCTGTAAAGCTTTGTGACAGAAAGCTTTCCTGTCCACAGAACAGAATACTTTCAGTCGTGTCACTGTCTCAAATACAGCAGATACCCACAAAAGAGCTCTATAAATGTGCTTTATGATGGCTGACACTGTGATATTCAAAATGCTTTCACATACGTAGTTCCATATTTCACATCACACGTACTTTCTTCCTCATGGACACCAACTGCATAAAGTATTGCAGGTGATTGTGAATACTCTGTAGAGTAGTAATGCCTTGCTATACATGTGTTATGAAGGCTGTATAAAGTTATACTTGATATATAATGTGACTTAAAGCTGGAACTTCACAGTATGCAGGGTTGAGACGCACAGAAGACCCCTCCAGCAGCAGTTTCTGAGTGCTGCTGTGCAGAGCGAGATTGAAGGCATCTCATCCTCCCTCTGCTGTTCTTGCTGGTTGTGCATGTTGAGCAGTTGGTTGAAAACATGTGAAGTTAGTGGTCAGTAACTGAGCCTGGTTTCCCCAGAAGGCCTGAGCTACTGCCTTGTGGATTTTTTTATATTCATTCATTCAGTGTTTCATGATGCATCTCTGTATCCATACAGGCCTACTGATGAGCACTGGGGTTTTTTTAAGCTTACAGGATTCTGGGTATGTTTCCAAAGGTATATTTGTTCACAGTAGGTATTTTGAGGTTACTGTCTCCAGAATGATAATTCTACAGCTGTTATGTCAACAAATCTGGGGTCCCAGCTCCCAGAACCACCTGTAGAGTATGTGTGAGATAACCACTCTCAGCTTTTCTGACAGGTGGAAATATGGGGAGATCTGTGAGGCTTGATTGGCCATGAGTCACACTTGCAGTCCTGCCTTCTGCCACATAACATTACATTTTCACTTTTTAAATAATAACATTTTCTGTGATGTGGTTTGACAGTACTTTAGGTCTGTCTGGAACATCTTGCTGAAACTCTTTTTGAGTTGTGAATCACTTTGCTCCGTAAATGTCCTGAGTTAGGACATGGCAGTCTGGGACAGCATCTTTCCCTGATCTCTCACTGTCTTTGTACATATTTAACAGGAGGGAATAATCACAGAACCTTTTGCCTGCTACATATGTTTTCATAAAGTTGCTGAGGGATTAAGCCACAGTAAGAAAGAGCCAATCCTGAGTCTAACAAAAGCATCGTGACTCACTTCTGGGACCTCCAAAGGAGAGAGATCCAGACATAAATTTGAAAGCACCTTTTGCAATACAACGATCATAAAGGCTGTAAGAAATGTTCTGGGGTATTAATTTAATATCTGCCTTTCTCTTGCCTCTATTGCTGTCGATAAATTAGATCAATGCAACTGCTGTCAAATTCTGTCCCAAATCGCTATTGCTGTGCAGCTCCTTTGGAGATACGTTTTTGTACACGGGTACCCACTGTCGCGGGGTGGCGGACGCTCTCCCTGGGTGCGCTGTTGGAAGTGGCGACTCTTTTGTTGGGTCGTGCTCTGGGAGGATGCTGTGGTGACTGACGCATGCTGAGTGTGAGTCTGACCTTTATGGCCTCCGTGCTGAAAGCCTCCCCCCAGAGAGGCATGACTGCGTCTCGGTCTGCGCCCCTGCCTCGGCCGCAGGCTATTTCTGGCTCTTTGTTTGCTATTGTGAAAAACCATGGCTGCTTTTGTTACTGGGGTGAAAGGGAAAGGGGGAAATTCATCATTCTCTGAAATTTTTTTTTTTTTTTTGTCCGGTTTTTTCACATTCACATTTATGTTTCTGCTGAGAGGTTCTGATTCCATTTCTTAGAACCCAGATTGAAAGGCTGATATAATAAAGGCTGATACACAGAATAAGACTTATCATTAAAGCTTAAAAACAGAAATGAAGTTGCATATCAGGCACCTATTTTTAGGTTTTATATGATGTTTTAGTCTAGACTTGACTGACTACACCTTATGCAGATCTCCTCTTTGCACCCACTGTGGGTAGAGGCAAAGGCCTACATCAATAAAATTAATTCTGGAAGTGAAGCAATTGCTTGGTATTTAATTAATGATTGGTAAAATCATTGGACCAATAGCAGCTCAAGGGCACATAAATACAGATATCATATCTGCAAAATAAATTACACAAGTACTGGGGTTAATATGGAGTTAATATGTGGCTTTTTCTCAAATAGAAAACAAAGAACCTTACAAGCACTTTGATTTTTCTTACCTAACACTTTCCCAACATGTGTGATTCACACATTCATTTTATTACTGTTTCATTGTATAAATAAATTAGTGAGTTAGTTTTACAGAGACTACACAGAGCTACAGATAGACAGTTAGTGCACCAAACTAGTTAAGCAAGGCATTTGCATCTACATTAGCAAAAAATAAACACTAACATCTCCAAGACATTTGAAAATATCTTATGCTTTAGATAAACACCCCAAACATGTAAGTATATTAGTGTAATAATTGCAAGAAAGGAATTGAGGCGCAAATGTTGTTTCAAATGTTTCGTGCTATAGTTCCTCAATATTATGAAAATTTATAGTGCAGAAAATGTCAAATATTGTTTAAATAACATTGACATGGGTACCCAAAAATTATACAGGCAGGTACTCACATTTATGAAAATTGATTTACCCAAATAAACTTTGAGAAAAACATGATTTTTCTTCATTGTCTAGAGAAAAAGCAGACATCTCTGTGACAGGGGAATGATGAGTCACAGGAGTCATTTCACATTTGTAATTTTTTATCCATCAGATGTCAGATGTCATGCTCCAAAACTGTCATTTTACCTCTGACAATCATGCAGAAATTTGGGTGACACCTGATGCCTGTCGGCAAAAACATGAGCGTCCACTGAGAGTCATCAGGAAATTGATTACAGAATGATAAATGGAGTCAGGGGCAGGAAAGGGGTCCTGAATGTTTTCTGTATGCATATCAGTTATCACAGAGGCAGTGACACAGTGAGTGGGGTGCCATTTTCTCACAATTTGCCTGCAAGACCTCTCTAATTCAGACAGCTTCCTGTTCAGCCCATTGTACTGTGGTATACCCCTGATTCTATTAATCCTAACAGGGGGCCGCACTGCATGTGTTTGGATGTGTGGGTGGAGGTGGATGGGGGGAGGCCACGGCCAACTCCACAACAGAGACAGCCCCCATCCAGTTGGGATTAAGGACACCTTGATGCTTTTGTTGCCCAAAAGCTTCATTGATCCTGCAGTGCTGTCAGAATTGTGGAAGGAGTGCCCTGTGGTGTGGAGTAAGACTCTGGGTGTGGTTTTGGTTTAATAATGACACACCTCAGCCAGTCTACACAAGCTTTCCGATATGCTGCTGGCAGGACAGTGCATCACAGTGGATTGATTAATTAGTATTATTGCTTTACATGGCAGTACAATGCATAGACTGTAGATCACTCACTGATTGGACAGTACAGGTGATCCTGCCCTCTGATCTCCATCTTGGCTCTGTGTTGCTAAGAGACAGTCACAACAGGAAAGCTCCTGGTCATTGTGTCTGTCAGAGTAATGAGGGCCATAACTCACTGGCTCTCCAAGGAACGATTGGCCCGAACAGAATAATGCTTATCATTTTCACTCAAACTCTGTTTATGACAGGCAATTTTCTGATGGCTTATCCCAGGCAACAGGAAGGAGTTAGAGCCCAGCGGCTCTTGACATTTCCTGTGGTGCATCAATTATGTAGACTGTCGCTGTTCCGAGCAGGACAAAACTGTCCCCATTTTCAATTTAAATGAAGTTTTGTCTGGAGATGAGTCACGGAGGCCGCAGTAGTTATTAGAGCCGGTTCACTGAGGTGGTGTTCTGTGGACTTTCCCAGCAAGTGCCACAGGAAAGCTGATTTCCTGTCTTGTTGTGGAGAAGCTGGCTGAACCAACCTGAGCATACAGTCAAACCAACTGTCAAATCTACTTTTCTCTGCAGCCTCACATCGGTATTTAGGCCTGATTAGGCAGGTGAGGCTCATTAACCAATGGACTGGCTACAGACAGCCAATTACAAACTGACAAAACCATGAAACAGTTAACGTTAGGCTAGGTGTATTTGATATGGAATGATCTCAGTTATTGACAAGTTAGTAATTTGAAAGACAAAGATATTTAAACATTTAAAGAAGTAACAATTAATCAGTTCATAGTTCTGGGGGGAGAGGTGAATGTTCTCCTTCACACTTGTGTAAACAGAGGATCGCACCCAGTGACAGGGCCTCTGGTGTGTTCGGTGGGACTCCTGTAGCCCCATCCTCTCCACAGGTATAATCAAGCACAAGATGGGAGGGTGATGGAGGCGGAACCCACATGTAATTAGCATTATAATACTGTGTATTCTCTCTAATCGTATGAATTAAAAACATGGAGCGTTATGCTTTAATAACTTTAATACTTTTAATAACCTGGTCTTCTAAGTTTAAATATTACCGATCAGAGAGTCAGAATGCTCTCTTGATTAGGAGCAAAGTGTTTCTTCCCGTTTCATAACTACATGATAACTTTATAGTCAGTAGAATCTGCTTCACTGCCTGTTATTTTCCTCTGCTGAACAGTAATTGTTGACAGTCCAAAATGTCCATGAATATACAATTTGGAAAAAAAAAAAACTAAAATTGTTGCAATTAACTGTTAGCAGCACATTACCACCAGGGAACATTTTATGTTTCTGTTGTGACTAATTATGGTAATATTTTTTAATGTTCTTATAATAGAAAGCCAAGAGGCATAATCAAATCAGAAATCAAGTTTGTTTTATATTAATAGTCTGATAAACATAAAAATGTGTTAAGTGCAGGAAATAAAAGAGGCTTTGTTAGATTTATTTACTAGCTTTATTCAAAACAGCTAGAAAGTATAAATTATTTGAATGCCATTTATGTCAGTTTCAGTCCATATACTGCAAGAGCCTATGTTTACATCTGTGTGCATATTCTGTTCTGTTCTGTTGGAGGCATTATATCCTGAAAGCTATGAATGATAACCATCAATGCAGGTGATATTTTCGTTTCGTGAGGTCAGCTCATCCTGGCAAGGGCTACAAATGAATGGAAGATCTAAACGGAAACAGTGCAGTTCTCTTTTAAAAAGCTTTGTTAGAGTAAAAATAACACTTTCAAGAAAAAGTTGTGCTATTTCTTCAGCAATCACCAAACTTTAGAGTGAAAAAAACATGTTTTAGAACTTCAATTCTTCAGGATGTTGTTATCTTACTTTCAGAATCTGACTGAAGTCTTCAGAAAAACACACTGGTACACTTTGCAGTTTTCAGACTATAATGAACCTGTAATGAAATACAGTAAAAATGAGTACACAGCAGAGAAAGTAAAAGTAAAATAAGTAATTAAAACAACCACCTTGATAGAGAATGTTTTTAAATGAGAAGTAAAAGCTGGAATTGAGGGAGACTCTCTGATAATGTGTGGGAGTCCATTCTGGAGTCATAGAGCATAGAACCGGAGAGCAGCCTGCCCCCTTCGTGTTTAAATTAACATTTATATATTCATTTAATATTAAGGCAATAAAAATGCACAAACTTTACTCCACAACTTGAATAAAGTTTGAGCAACTTGAAGGACAATTAAAGTCGTGAGTGAGTGAGTAAGTGAGTGAGTGAGTGAGTGAGTGAGCGAGTGAGTGAGCAAGTGAGAGAGGGACACTACAGGGTGTAGGAACGCTTACCTAAAAACAGGCCGAAAAACCTCTCTAACTAATGATAGTGCCGACACCATGCCTGTGAGTTCTGATCATCAGATGTGCATCTAATGTGATTTCTACATTGTTAAGTCTTGGAGCTAACATGGAGTCCCTGTAGAAGACTGCTCTGTATTTGCAGGGGTCCTGTGAGGACCCCAGAAAGCGTGACTCTGAGGGTGTGGCCTCTCTTGTGCCAGTCTTCACCCCACTATCTGACAGGATCACTGCCGCACGTCACTTGGGGAGAGGGTAGCGTCGTCGGTCTGAGGTGACAGCCGGCGGCACTGACAGGTGCCTTTGACCCCTCCACCCACTCATTTGGAGAGACAAAGATACAAAGAGCTTTACTGTGATGAAAGAATGGATCCTACCATCGAGGTTTAATGACGTCCTGCTTGAAGCAGCTTGTAACTAACTATTGCGTTTATATTGCTATGCGAACCTGAATTACGGTTCTGTTCACTACCTCCAGAGGTAATGTAGGAGACAGTTGAAACCTGATGCACAACAGTTTTTTGACTTTTTGAACATAAGCATCAGATGATTTGGAAATGGTTTACAGAATTGCAAATGGAGAGAGATCATGTGTGTTTATCTTGTGTCGTAAGCTCTGTTTGGGCAAATGAGAGTAGGGTCACATTAATTAATTTTTTCGATGACCCCCCCTGCTTCATAATCAAAAGATCAGAACTGTTGTTAGCAACATAAACCAGCAGTATGCCAGCAAAACAATTCACAAAATTCAATTGACATTTAATACAAGCTCAGGTAATTTATAGTCTGGCTTCTTCAATTCTTCTATTTTCTCTACTCCATCTTGTGATCCTATCTGCTTAGAGTTTACAATTCATTTCTGATAAAATCCTTGTGTTCCTTGTTCCATGTTCCTTGTTTCTCTGCTTGATGGTGTTTCTCTGCAGAATGTGTTTTGGATGAATTTTCTTTTCCAGTGGAAGATAGGTGGTTCATTATGGTACTGTCTGTTCCAAGGGCTGATGTCTTGACCTGACTGAACAGCAGCTAACCAATCAAAATCCTCCTGCCTTCAGGGCAGAGGTACACTCTGTTCAAAATTCGCCCAGAAAAAAAGGCAAATTAAGTGATGTCAAAACACAGAACAAGAGGACCAGCACCCCATCAGGGGGACGAGACACACTCCTAAACCCTGCCATGAAGAGGGAGCATTTTCATTCAGAATGTCAATTACTTTTCCGGGATGAATTATTGAAAAGTTAACAACTTCATTTAGAATGTAAATCCGGAATGTGGGCTGAATAATTCAGAGGATGACGTTCATTAAAATTTTAGCCTGGGAACGTATTGTTTTATATGGCATGAGCTGTATGTACTGCCTCTTTTCAACATTGCTGTGAGCTCCACATGTCACACAGTAAAACGTCCCCGGTGTGGGTTCATTAATACTTCATGCTTCATCATAGTTCCCACTTCCCAAGATGCAACTGGAACAAGTGATGGTGCAGGCGGAAACATGGGCTCTGCTCCTTATGGGATAGTCCATCAAATTTAAGCAGAGTACTGGTAAAAATAATTTGAGGGTAACCTGAAACACTGGAATTAATTTTTAAATTTGTTTTGTTTTTTTTGTTCTTTTCTAAACACCATAGCTCACACCAAGTGTGGATAAAAAATTAATAAAATAACTCATATCACCATATTCGGGATGTTGGGAGGCCCTGGACATATTTTGCCAAAAATATTGAGCTGTAGTGTTAATATCTGATTCAGTTGTCAGGAATATCATCTCAGCCCTGGCCATTGAGGTGTATTATTTTAATGGACAGCAGTTTCTGGGATGATGGAATATGTCAATTAAGCTGAAGGGAACTTGGGAATATAATAAACTATGATGAGGCTTTTGTCACTTCGGTATGCCTTTAACTCTGCGTAAGAAGAAAAAAATCCTCATTCACTGCAGCTGTTGAATGGGCTATGTGGAGTCGTCTCCTGTAAGACGGTGTGACGTCCTGCTTTGAAGGAAGTTGTGGCAGTGACAGAACTGGAGGAGATATTTGTCTCATTACAGTCACAGACAGGGCTCTCTGATCAGAGCAGCTGGTCATTATATGCTTCCCCTTGTGCCATCTGGGACGTCATGTCATTTGCAGCCTTGTCTCAATATTATCTGAAAGCCAGAACACCCGGTATCCCCCTGGCCATAAGAAGCAAGAAAAGCCACCATTGGATGGCTAATTGTGTTTTTTTTCTTTCTTTGTTTTTTCTTTCCTTCACAGAAAGCTCTCCAAGGCTGCCAGACGCAGCAGGGAGACATGGAGCACCGCTGGGTGGATTTCAGGGCGCATCAAAAGGGCCGGATGAAATGGCTGGGATCCAGATGAAAACGTGAGTCAGGCAGAGGTAATGGAGCGCACAGAGCACTCCGTGCCTTTGTGTGTGTTTGCCCGGGCTCTCATTAAGCGCAGAGCGCAGGGCAGTGCACGCTGGGCCTGACACATCAGTGGGGGTAATTGCAGGGGTCTCATTAGCGCAGAGCGCAGGGCACTGTGCTGGGCAGAGAATAACAGCGCTAATAACACGCGTGTGCTGTATGAGACCGCACGGCCACGCAGGTGGGATGGGCGGGGCCAGGAGGCTGTTGGGGGTCGTTATAACAACGGGCTGGAAGAATGGCCACCGCAAGGACAGGATGTTTTCATTTCCTCGGGTTTGCCTGGAGCTGGGGACGACCCAGGCGGAGGAGGAAGGAGAATTGCAGGCAAGTATCAGTCAGTCACACAGCAGCAGCGGATGCCCTGTCTCTGAGGATGGCGGCTTTGAAATCCATCCTCTCTTCCTCACAGCCACGCCCTGCTCTTTTCTTGGTCCTGTTATGCCACCTCACAGTATGCTGGTTTTAATGGAGATGACAGGAATGAAGAGAGGCCAGTCCCATTGTACCAGTGCCACATCTGTGAGTACGGCACGTCAGATAGGACAAAAGGGACAGCGGAATCTGACCCTAAAATTCAGTAGCCTGTTAGTCTGATTGCTTAGGCTACTTTACTGATGCTCTAGTTGTTGCAGCTCACAGAGTTCTGCCATGTCTGGTCAAATTTAAAACCATGTTGATTGAAACGGGGTAAGCCTGTATATAGTGAGCAGATCTACCTGTGAGACTGAGGTGTTGCCTCAAGGTGAGAGGGGATTGGAAGATCTGGTCAGGTGATAATTGAGCCGCCCAGGCTGTCTGTCTTTCCACAATACACAGCGGATGGTGTAACATCACCTGTCACTTTTCACAGGAGACAGTGCTGAAAATAAGCTTTCTCTCCTTTCACCCCTGCATTCACTCTCACCTGCTTATCTCTGACACATCTGCTTGGACTTTATACTTGGGTGTTTATTTTTAGCCTAGGTCTGCAGGCTGGCTTTATGGGTGGTGGTGGGTCCAGTGGTTATGGTATTTTGTTAGAAAATGAAAATTTGTAAGATTGATTCCCCAATGCAGCACTGCTGTTGTTCCATTCAGCCAAGATACATAAATCTGTCCACATGGATAATATGTAATATGAGAAGTGTATGTAAGTCACACTACACAGGGAAATAAAGAGTGTGATAATGTGTGTTGTAGAATAGCCGAGAGACAATGGAGAAAAAAAAGATGAGACCAAAGGTTTGGTGATGAATGTCTACCATATTTAAAATCTTTCATATGTATTTTGCCTCTTTCAAACACGATACGAATCAATTATAAAAGATTAAAAAGCAAACACAGGAAACTCCCCCCATAGTCACAGCCTGTGTTTTTCAGCCCCATTTGCTGGTGCCCTCCCCCCAGTCCTTGGGTCCATTGGCTGATAGAGTCTGTCTTTGCTGGTGCCATTGAATGAACAAGTAAGCCATGTTCCCCCAAACCACAAACATTTCATTTATTTTAGCTGTTAAAAAGGTGCATATTGACAAAAAATGTCCAGGATTTAGAAATTCTTAAACATCCAGTTGGCCACCCTGCATGGTAAGATGTTTCCGCCTGTTTCCTTGTTAGTTTGTAGAGTTCATGGTGTGGGTTTGTTTGGGAGGCAGCAAACAATGGAGGTGGTGAAATAAATTTTATAAAAATAATTTTTTTTTTTTTTTTATAACCTAATGGTTTAATGTACTTGTTAGCTTTACCTGAAAGTTTGTACCTTGCCTTGCCAACCTTGGTCATGCAGTGCTTCTAATATTGTTGCCTCCATATGGTTTTCCGCATGTGTTGTATTGTACGTCATTTGTAAGTTGCTTTGGAAAAAAGAATCTGCCAAATGAATAAATGTACATGTAAAAAGTATGTCTTTTCCTCCAACTTGGGAGTCTGTGTATGTTTGCCCCTGGTATTCCTGTTCATTTTAAAAAAAGGTCCATGGAATGGACATGTACTCCACTGCAATGTGACTGTGATGGTGGAAAGACCACAGACAGAGTAACAGAGCAGTGTATAGGGGAAGTCATCTGATCACCCCCACATGTTTGTCTATTTGCTTTTGCAAGAACTAATCAATGATGTTATGTTAGCGTTGCATTAATGGCATTTAAAGTTGGCCAAGGTATGTGTGTAAGACATGGTTTCCCCTGTGTATATCTGAAAAAGATAGGATGGGCATGGATGACTAGAACAGGGATTTCCATCCTTTGGGATGGGGAAGAAATATTTTAGATTTGATATGTGTATTACACACTGTGTTTACGAACTCTGTGTCTCCTTTGACACCAGAAAGAGTCATTTAACCTTTCATTTGAAGTGGGTATTGAACAAGACAGCTGAGGGTGGCGTAGGTATGCAGTCTTCTGAGCGTCTTCCTGGTTTACTTTAAAAACGAGCAGCAGCCTCTCTGGTGCATCGGCTGTTGTGTTCCTCTGCCAGTTATTAACACAGTGTAAACGTGAGCCCAGCAGAGGAGGAAAGATCAACGTTTGCACCATGTCCTGCATTGCCGTGTGCTGCCTGCTGGGATCCTTCAGCAATGACACTGTCATTGTCAAATTTGCTGGCTCTTTGTCCTGATGAGAGCTGGCATTTGCAGTGGGGGTTCACTCCCAGATTTTCCCCTGCCAGGTTGTTCTTAGCTTCCAGCATGGGTTTCTCTTGAGAGCTATCATCAGAGTACTGAGGTGAATCAAAGTCAGAAAGGACTTTTCAAAGGGAATGGAGCTTCACAGAGTTCCAGCACTGCTCTGCTGCTGTGGATGGGCTTTGATATGCAGTTTTGGTAGTATGGATCCTGGGCTTGTTTCTCTTTGGCTTTTCAACACCCAATTCCAAACCAAACCGTAGAAACTAGGCTGCATTATTAACTGTAAGGAGATCTTTCCACAAGAATATGTAAATAAAGTATTCATTTTATTTTATTGTTTATTAATTATAATTATTTTTGCTTTTTTGTTTTGGACAGGTGCTTTTCTTTGAAAAAATCTGCAATGGAATTAAAAAAAAACTACAAAATGGTGATGTATTGATCCATTGCAGAGAGAGGCCAAAGTCACTGCACTGGCCTGAAGCAGCAGGCTCCAATTATCCTTACAGCTTCCAATTATACTGTATATCAGGGTCTGACGGGTCTGAGAGGATGTGAAGGCATATAATGAACAGGATTTAGACTGTATCCAGCAGAACTGAAGCCTCTTTCATTCAGACACATGATAGACCCCTTCCATCCCCTGTGAATATGACTGGTAAGGGGACTGAAGGCATGGGATAAGCATGGTGTTAAAGAAGGCTTTTTCCCAAGGCATTAGCTCACTGATGTAGAATAGACTGGTAAACCCACAGCAGCCCATCCAATGTGACCTTGCTCTCAAGTGGCTTTAGTGAGAATGACATCACAGAGAGTTTTCAACATTTCATCTTTTTAAATCTCTAACGAGACGGGCATCAGAACCGAGAGGGAAGTATTTGCACGATGAAGACGCAGTCAATTCCCCGTAATTACACACTGGAGAACTGCTTACTCTATTTTATGGCCAACACTGGAAAACTGTTAGATTAAAAGCCGGGGGGGATTACCATGGAACATTTTTCTAAAGGTGTGAAAGGCCTTTCGTTTTTCCACAGACGAGTTTATCTGTGTGCCTCTGTGCAATAGCGGGGCTTATCAAGTGCCCCTCCACTCAGTTCTTAAGTGATTCTCTGGAGCAGCCTGGAAGTAGCCAAGCCGTGCAGTCTGCCTCCGTCCCGCCGTCAGTAACACGGGTCAAAGCAGGGGTCAGCCTCCCCTATTATTCCCGGAAAGCGGCGGGAACAGAGATTTTTCCTGGCAGAGATTAGCATCTGAGTGCCGTGATGACGGCTGAGGTGGAGTGGAGCTGAGCCCTCTGATTAGTTACTCCCTGCCTGACTTTCTCTGTCCTCTTAAGTCCTTGAAGAAATAACGTTTGTGACATTTTCAAAAAGAGCAGGCACGGCCTTAATAAAAGAACTCCAGCAGCGCGTGCATGAGCATAATTCAATATTGGAGTTTTATTCACAGGGATACAAAAATCAAACCCCCTCTTTCTTATTGCTGTTTAAACCTTTAGTTTTCTGAGTCTGCTGTCAGTCCTAGCCTCTCACTTGATTATCAGTAGAGCTTAACACCCTGTCTCTCAAATTGAAATTTTATTCTTCATTTTTTGGAACTGCCCGGGGCAAAGGGGATTCATAAGTTCTAACATCATTAATTTGTAATGTAAGGACACTGCAGAGAGTGTGCAGTGTGCTCTCATTGGAGCGTTTCGGAGGGGAGACAGGTGAGCGACGGCTCAGGGCCCCCTGTGGTGCGGCACACACCTGGGAGCAGGTGGGAGGGGAGGGTGGGCTGTAGAGCTGCAGGTGGGCTTGGCCCTTTCTCACAGCTTCTCCTCACCTGTGGGGGAGGCCGTTTCTCTGGTCTGCACTCACTGTCACCGTGCCACTCTCACCCGTATTTCTGATCGTCCTGCCCGGTGTGATATTTCACGTGCTTGGCAGTTTCCACCCATCTAGAGTAGAAATCCATTGGTACTTATGGATCCTTGCTGAAAATTGCTTGCATTATGTGTATCTTGTTTGGGCATCTTCTAAAATGTGAATGTTTTTGCCTGTCATGAGATAATTGTCTCAGGCAGTCTTGGGTTTGGAAACCTCATAATTGTACAGTTTTTTTGATATTTTAACTACAGTGTAGGATCCTGAAGTGCACACCAACAGATGAGCCAGCTGTGTGTATTCCACAGTGATGAAACATCACTTTGTGAGAGGGAAGGGCTAAGGCACTGCAGAATGCAAAATTGGGCATTGAACTCATTCATTCATTCATCCTTTCATTCATCTCGCCTGTACACTTATCTTGATCTACAAAAACAGCATGTTTTAGCAGTGAAGATCAATCTAAGATGAGTGGCTTCACTTGCTCAGACAGAGGGGCCAGCTGGGTCCAGCTGAGACTGGTTTTAGCTGCTGATTATGAGGGCTGGCCCTGTAGGAGAGTGTCCTCTCGCTCATCCACCATGTCAAAGGGATTCCCAGCAGCTCCATCACCCCAAGCACAGACACTGGGGAGACCTGGGAGCTGCCTGACCTTTTTCTCCCAGTCAGCACTGTCCTGGATGTGTGTAGCCTGTGTTTTTAATTCCACGTGCCTTATGAAAAACCCCTGGCTACCCAGAACAGTATAGTGATTGCATACTCTACCACTAGTGTGCAGGCCATTTCTCCTTGCCGCTAACACAGCATGACCTGTGCTTATGCCTCTCTGCTGGATATTAACACTGTTGCTGTTGTGCTTATAGTTTGGAAACACCGTTTATAACCTCTTGGAGCCTCAACCTGGAGCTAAACTAAAAAAGGCTCAGATTGCACCTTAACATTTGCACATTTCCAGGTCATGCCTGTGATATTCAGGTATTATTCACAGGCCATTTTTAGATATTGTACTGTAGGGGGTTTTGTATTTTTGATTTTAATGTTTGACCAGGAAGCTATCTACATTCTCAAATGATACGCTCGAGGGGCAAGGTACTCTCCTGAATTCTCTCCTGAATTCCTCAGAGAAGCGGTCCCTCTCTCGAAATCTTGGTGGCTGTGATTACAGTGTGATTACTTTGACATTTGCCTTACAAATAGCCACCCTCTCACATTTCACCAAGTCTCCAAAACAGGTTATTTGCTGTGAAATGTCAGCTGCTGTTGTTGTGCTGCTCTCTGAATCGAGAACAGCAGGAACTCACCTTTTGTCCTTAAGAAGTTCCTCACTCCCATCACCACGGGCAGCCAGACAACGGAATCCAATTAAAGACGAGAGATGGTGAAAGTTCTGGAATAACCGCTCGGGGGCTGTGTGATTTAGAAACAGAGAAATGTGTGAATTGGCACCAGAGTGAGAAATTGAGGGGTTGTGTTTATGACCTTTTTTTCCTTTCATGCCTTTAAGTTGTTTTTTTTTTTTCGCCTCACATTTTGAGAGTCATGTTTTCCTTCATCACCTATTCTGCAGACGCATCTCTGCCAGCCTCTGTAAACTCTGCACGCTGTTTGATCCAAGATTCTGAGTCCATCGCAACAGGAGTTTGAGGTGAAAACCCACTCAAGCATGCAGACAACCAGAGGAGAGATAACTGACTAACTGTGAGGGGGAAAAACCCCTCTTATCCACTGTTAATTACAACACAAAGGAGCACAAGCGGTAAGGTCATATGACTAGCAGTAACAACAGAGCACATCTGAATATGTGTCACACTAATATGTGTCATAGACTAGTGCTGACAGAGGGACAGAGGCTACAACTGACAGCCATGTCCCCCAGTTTATCTTCTGTGTAAGCAAAGCCCATATACAGTAGCCTGGGTGGGGCATAGGGGCAGTGGTCACCAAACCTAAATTTGCTATTTACTGTAGTCATTTAGAATATGAATAGTAATAACCAGAACAATGAGTCTTCCTTTAATTCCTTTCATTTCCAGTGGTTAAATTGTTCATGTTTGTACAGTCAATATCCTTTATACAATTCTCAGATCCTTTTTTCTTAATGCTTTTCAATATGGAACATTTTTTTCCATTACTGATTCTCTGTGTTACTGTGCTATACCGGTTTTGTGTATAAAGTTCTGAATGATGCAATTATTACTGGATCATTTCTGACAGAATTAAGGGTTTGATATTAAAGGTTCGAGTTACCGATGAGCTACTGATCCAAAGATGGAGAAATAAACCTGAATTTCATTTTCTTCAGGAAAACATAGTAAAAGACACAGAATAATTGCTTTTAAAAGTTCCATATAATTAGAGGTGTCATTTTTTCCTGTTCAGTTTGGTAATTGAACATAGCTCATATTTTATGACAGCTTTGCCCACTGCTGTGGAGGGGAAAATGCCTAAGAATTTATGAGGCCAGACTAATGCCTTTCACATACCTTAATTATGGGAATTTTTGAAATGTATTTTTATTAAAACCACCCCCGCTGCCCCCCTGAAGAGTGGCAGGGGAGTGTTCCCATAGCTCGGCTCCATCCTGTCCTCTCCCCCCTTCAACCGAGCGAGTAGGGGACCGACCATCTCTGCTCGACCCTCTCTGACTCACCCCGCATGCAGGAGGAAGCCAGTCTCGGTTAAATTAGCTTGATAAGCAGCTGGTTCCCAGATGTGTCGACCTAAGTGACATCCTGCCGACATCTGCCTTCTGGAGGGGGGTGGGGATGTGACGCTGCAGTCTCTGTCTGGATCTCCCCCCGTACTGGCTCGGGGAGTCAGATGCAAGGCCACACCCAGCATCAGACGGCGTGCTGTGGGGCTGTAAGAGGTCATTCAAATCTGGCCTATAAGTGTTTCAACCACTTCTTCAAAAATCTCAATACCAGTAATTTACAAGAATCTCCTAAACGCACCAGGCTATGTCAGAAGCCACCAGGCTATGTCAGAAGCCATTCTGCGGTTCTGGACCCATATGCAAACTTCTTCATGTCACTGAGTTGGATCAGAGTCATTGCACAGTCATGCTCACAATCACCCTCTCAAGACGGATAATGTTTTATAATTGTGTGAATTTGTGCATCTGAAAGGTTGTAAGTAGAGGACATTCTGTATCCAAGCTCTTGTCTGTGGCTTCATCAAACAGACCTTGATTAAAGGGCACTGTTGGCTTGTAAGCCCTCTTAGGTAAACTCTACGAGTGAATAAAGACCTGGGATATTTTTTGTTTTGTTTTGTTTTGTTAAAAAGCCCAGTGCTACACTGAGGGGAGTAACGGTATGGAACAGAAAGGGCAGCTGGCTATTGTCTCTGCTTCGTTTGCTTGCTCTGCCTCATGGCTACTGTTTGAGATTAGCTGGTATGAGCAGTGCAGTAACACTCATTTAGGTGCTTATGCTGTTATTTAAGCATGATAGTACCTTTAGGGAAAATGTCTGTTCATTCAGTTACGCTATCATTTCATGTACCACTATGGTCTGTGACTTTAAAATTAAGAATCTGTTTTCATTATCTCTGTGAATCATGCCACGCTGTCTAGTTACGGCATTTGCTGTGTACAAGAGGATCTGAAATACAGATCACTAACAGGGTGTAACAGAGCAGTTCATTTACTTTTAAGATCTTGATATAGTGTAATAGTCAAGGTTACCACTTGCTGCACAGATTAAACCTAGCAGCCATTTGCCATTAGCTAATTCACCAGCTAGTCAGGTAAAAGTCAGATTTCTGTGCTTCCTGTTATAGCAGCATTTCAGTTAATCCCTCCATCTGCAGGACAACCTGTTTTTCAATAACATTCACTTTAACTTTTTGACACTTTTATTGTGAAAAAACGAATGAGTTAAGTGTATTCTGGTGATCAGTCACAGGTACCAAGTCCTGATTTCTGTTGTTCAGTGAATACAAATCACTCAGTCATTCTCTTCCAATCACTTTGCCACATTCACACAGAGTTCAGCCAAAGAACTGCGGGTAACACAACCAACCTACCGTGTCACAAAATGATTTCAGCCATATTGGAGGAAAAAAAACAGAATATTTCTCTCAGATTCAAATGGAGGGGATATCCACTGCTGGAGAGATGTACTCAGGGGGGCAGGTGGCCCCGTTTTGTCCCAGATCAGACAGGCTTGGGTGCCGAACAGAGCCTTTGTGTCTTGTCACTGCTGCAGTCATAGCTGCACACACTGGGTCAAAATATGGCCATGCTCACACCTCCACTTGGGAAAGTATAAATCTCACGAATGGGGTCTTTGGAGGTGTGGCTCCTCAGCATATTTACTGTACATATTGACCTCGTACTTATTTGTATTGATCGTGTTTTTATCCCGTTTGTATTCGGACTCTCTCCCTTCACTGGCCACTGCCCAAAAGCCGAGTGAAACACTGCCATGTGTTTTATTGATCAGTTCCTGTATTTTGTGCCTTTGCAGGTCTGACAGGAGATTATGTGAATTCTGCCATGCTCGTGAGAGGCAAACCTAAGCACAAACATGAGTTTTGGTCTTCATGCTCAAAGTAAGTCAGTCTCTGGAGTGAAAACATTTTACAAGTCCTTGTTGTGTTTTTCCAAACAGATTTTCCAGGTTAAGTCGTTTCAAGAAAATGAATAAATGGATCAATTCACAAGCATACTCTGAGAGGAGAGGCTTTAGCGGGAAAAGCAATTTTGCAACTTGGTTTTTAAGGAAAACAAGTTAGTGAAAGATAAACCAAAGATACCAGATGGCACTGAGGTAAATTATTCCTCAATTAGATTTTGAAACAGCAGTTCCTGGATCTAATAGTATGAAAGGATCATGGTAATTTAATTTACTAATATAATACTGCTAATAGATTGGTCTGCCCATTCAGATCCAAGGTTTCTATCCAATAGCATTAACATTATTTCATGTACTACCTTGGCAATGTTGAATGTCTGTTTATTTGTTGTACCTGTGTATGCTTGGTTTCTACCCTGAATGCTGTTTCCAGCAGGGCCTTGTATTTGCACAGCTGAAACATGTCTGCCACCTTTGCTTTGAACAGTCTGTCATACCTGCAGGTTACTATGTGTCCTTGTGTCAGTGTGTTTGTGTGTGTTTCTGTGTGTGTGTGTGTGTGTGTGTGTGTGTGTGTGTGTGTGTTTATGTTTATGTGTTAGTGTGTGTTTATGTGTTAGTGTGTGTTTGTGTGTTAGTGTGTGTGTGTGTTAGTGTGTTTGTGTGTGTGTGTGTTTATGTGTTAGTGTGTGTTTATGTGTTAGTGTGTGTGTGTGTTAGTGTGTGTTTATGTGTTAGTGTGTGTTTGTGTGTTAGTGTGTGTGTGTGTTAGTGTGTTTGTGTGTTAGTGTGTGTTTATGTGTTAGTGTGTGTTAGTGTGTGTTTGTGTGTGTTTGTGTGTTAGTGTGTGTTTATGTGTTAGTGTGTGCTTATGTGTTTGCCTGCTCTGTGAAGTTACTCCCCAGTGTGTAGTAAGAAGGGGACCTGCTGGGTCTGGTAAATTACAGAGAAACATGAAAACAACGCACATTGAAATGTTGCTATATATGAATAACTCATAGTTAAATGGAATCTTCACATCTCATAAGAGGGGTTTCTGTCAGCGTATCTCTGTAGGGTGGCACAGGGGAGTCTCACTTCCTAGTGTTTTACACAGCTAAATGTGGAAGGTTCCTTCTTCCTCATCACTCTTCTGAAGGGTTTTCTGTCCTTCTCTCAGAGGCCTCTGAGCATGCTGTCGGCCTGGGAGAGAGGACCACCAATCACCACGGAAACAGACATGTGAAGGGCATCCCAGGGCAAAGCTTTAGGCCAGTGCCACCATCTATATTTTTATAGCATAGCATTTCTCATCTCTCATCACAACACACTCAGACACCCCCCCCAGCTGCACCTGCACGCCATCACACATCCTATAATAAACAGTCGTGTCTGGAACGCATTCCCTTCCGTGGGAGTGGCGGATCTGTTTGCCACTGTCACTCCAGGGGTCTGTTTCAAACGGACAATTAAGCCCGAGGGGAAAGCTTGATGATTAAGTGAAATTTGCTAGAAGGCGTGGGTGAGAGGTTTGGACGAGGAGAGCGATCCGGCCGCCGCCAGGGTGTGAATTACAGAGCAGCTACTCTGAGCGTGCTCGGCGGGATCGGGCTGATGGGAGGGTTGAAAGCCATCAGGGCAGCGTTATGACAGCCTGCCTAGGGGGGGGCAGAGAGCGGGTTACAGCGACCGCTCTGACAGGGGCTTCACTCCTTACAGAAAAGCAATGATTGGAATCATTCCAATGGAATGTTCTTTGTGAGGAACTGTGGTAAATTCACCCCAGTGCTCCTTTTTTCACTTTGTAAAGTGGCGCTGACACATTCTGAGATGTTCACAAGTTCCCTTGAAAAATCCCTGTGCTCCCGCAGTGCCTATCCCACTACTTAGAAGCGACAGGTGTGATAAAACCCGAAACCCTGTTTTCTGTTGGCGTTAGATGATTACTGAGTGAGGTAGAGGTGTGCAGTTATACTCATCTATGTGCGCGTAAAGTCTCCCACAAGTAAAGCTTTAATTTTTCAAACAAAAAATTGGTATGGATTACCACCCTCCAGGCCAGCACACAAACAGCTGCCTGTAATTACTCTCTCCTCCATACCTGTTTAATCTTACTAATGACATGGGGCCGATGTTGTACCTCTGTTTTTGCTACACCTCTGCTAATAAGCATCTGGTTCCTCTCGTGCATGCCTGTTGCGCTGCGATTTCCCGTGAAACCCTGCACCGGCCGCTGCTCTCGCTGTGATTTGTGGGGGTGACACCGTACCAATGTCCTTCTTCGCGAGACAGCCCTTCATCTCGGCTCATTTTATGAAGTGACAGAGGAAAGCAGATTTCTGCTCTGCGAGGATCTGAGAGTGTCGCCGCCAGCGATATCGTTGGCAGGAGTGGCCGATTTATTTGCTGTGAGATGCATATGCATCTGTGACATTCTGAATGCTCATCCCTCGCACATATTTAGTAAATTATCCACAAATAACCATATTCCGGCTGTGTAATTAAACTGCCTCACTGGCAGGCAGCAGAACCTCAGCGAGGTCTCTTAGCAACTGCTGTTCCTGCGTGTGCCTGCTTCCAGGAGGACAGCACACAGCGCCCACTGGCTCTCCTCAGAACACAGCGCTATGATGACAGAAGCAACTTCATTGGCTGCTGATGTCAGCCTGTTCTTTCTTTGTTATGTCACAATAGAAGCAACATTTAATGTCCCCTATAAGGAAACTTGCATAAGGTTTTTGTGTTTTTTTTTTCTTTTTTTTTTTTTGCAGTGATAGCAGTGAATGGGTTTAACTGACATTTTCTTGCTTTATTTTTTGAAAATTCAGCCCTCAACTAACCTGGTGAAACTTGAAAGCGAACCCGTGAGGTTCCAGTCTTGCTCACTGCTTGTGTTTTTGTAGGAGTGCGTTTAGGTAACCTGTGTGTTTTAAAGTATTGATTATGGCAGAATTTTTATGCACAGTCCTCTAAATTCAACTTTGTTTTTGATTAGTTTTGAATTGAAAGGAGACTCCTAATTCTGCACTGTCCTCTAGCTTTTTATAACAATGACCTCTACAGAGATCGATTTCCCCTTCCCTCCCCTCCAGCCTCTGCTCAGAGTAATGGATGTTGCTTTATGTACTGTGTGTTGGCTGTTCTGTTAATCGATCCATGCACTTTAACTTGTAAGGGCACATTTTAAAATGTGCCCTTCCTTTGCGCTTATAGACCTAAAGGAGGTTAAGACTCGGTAGCATTCACATGTACAACAAACATGATGTTTGATTTCTGTTACACAGTTTCCTGACAAATCACATCATACTGCTAGCCAATAGTGACTTCATTTTTTTTCCTCAGTTGAATTATGGGTGAATATGTGAACATGCTCTCCATTGAATGTGAAGACCTTTCCATAAAATTCCATGAGTGAGATGTATTAATTCAATGGGAAATGGTGTTGACAACATAAAAGGGAAAACTAAATTAACATTATTATTGGTATTCAGGCAGAATCCTAATTTAGGACATGCAAGGCAAGTTATTATTTGGTGAGCTATCTTTCACTACTGTGTTTGAAACGGCATTTGTAATGTGTTTTGCTGTGATTCCTCTTTCGGTTTACATGGGGAGAATCCTAATTGCTGTTTTCAGTTCCTAGTTTGTGCGGGCATATATAGGCTCATAGCAGAAATGTGTATCATATATCAGATAATATAATTTATTTTTCCCTCATGGAGGTAACCTCCAAGTTGTGGAAAGTTGTGGGGCACATATTTCATTCTGAGGTTTGGGTTATTGGGATCCAAAAAGGTAAAGTATCATAAGTTTGGCTACCTTGAATTCATCCAGGTATTTAACAGATGACTGAGAGGAAATACTCGATATGCTTTTATGAATCATTATAAGAGCTCTGTGAGCTGGTTGCTGGGCTTATCTTTCCTCCGTGTGTTTCTATCCTTATTTGTTGCTTTAATTTCTCAAACCTTGGCAAACATTAAAAAGATTTTTCACTTCACCACAATTCATTTCCGGATTCACATTCCCTCAAGGCTATGCTTTTGTCTCATCGAGGCCAAATTCATTTATGGGTGCTGATGTGGTTCCCTGTGACACAAACCCCACAGGGAAGTCAGCACAGAAACATAAACACATTATTGGAAGAGAAGAGAACAGATGTATGTTTTTCTGCATAGAATTCCAAAATAATGGCTTGGAGCTTATTAACATGAGTATGGTTTTTCCTAATTAGTGGCTCCCACACTGTGTTAAACATAATGAATTCAGTCATTAACACTTGCAAGTATGTCCCCAGGAGGGAACTCGTTCAGAACCTGCTGTAAAGCCAAGCACCTTAAACATTGTACTAAATGACATAACAAGAGACATGAATTAGTGCTGTCTGTCACGCCATAGATCAAAGGGGGCTTGGGCTGACGGTAAGCCTGACTTTTCTTTCAATTAAATGTGACCCTTGCCAACTTTTGTAGCCATTGATCTTTGTTTAAGAAGTCGTGTTGCTCTCAGGGTCACCGGTTTGTTTCACAGCGGTGCTTTGATTGGCTGTGGAGTAACACAAGCAGGGGTCAAACAGCGTCTGATTTGCAGAAGCTGTTGTCCTCTGGCCTCTCACTAGGAGGACTACAGCAGTGCATGCTGGGTAAATGGCTTACAAGAACCCCCAGCCATTGTGGGAGGGAGGTGGGGGGGGTGTCTGCTGGAGTAGATTAGGGCTGCCTCTGAGCTGCAGGCGCTGGCAGTGTCCCCCCCCGTCTGAGTCACACATACCCACAGCCCAGTCTCTCCCCTTATGCCTCTGGAGGAAGATCAGACTCCATTTTGGCTCCAGAGCCCTGGGAGAGCACTTCATATACCACACTGCTTGCCTTTGATATGTGCTGAGCAGCAACTGGGTTTGACCCCCCCCCCCCCCCCCCCCCCCCCCCCCCCCCCTCCCCCCCCCCCCCCCCCCCCCCCCCCCCCCCCCCCCCCCCCACCCTGGTCAATATCCAGCTTTTAGATTCTCCTCAAAAAAGACTGTTTTAATTGTTTGGAATGTTTAGATAAGTGTTGAAGAGTTTAGATTTCTCTGTTTCACTGATCATAACCAATCTAGATGTTCTGGTGCAATGTTTGTGGAATGATATTTAATTATTTGCAGATAAATTTCACAGCATATGCTTCTAACCAATGAATAAATGCACGCAGTTTAGAATGAAATATGTGCGTAGAATGAAATATGTGGATGCAGCAGGATTTAGGCCTCTATCTAAAGTCCATTTTCAGACGTAATGATCCATGCAGGTGACTCTGAGGTAGTTAAATCAGCTGACATTGGGCAGGGTGGAGATGGATTAAGGCCATCCCTGTGATGTCCTGTCTGGAGGGAGCTCAGCACCTCAGCGTGTCATGCTTCACACCACGGAAATCAGCGGAGGCTCTGACCCAACATGCTGATTAGGCAGGAGCACTGTGTAGAAAGTTAGAAAGAACAGAAGCCCTCACAGTTTGCATAATGATTCTCCAATGATTAATAGGGAGTGCCAGCAGAACTGTAGTGCGGGTGTCCTGTAAAGCTTGTATGAGTTCCATTCCTCTTACCGTCAAGCGCTATTTAACCTGACATTCAGCTGCCGAAAAGAGAGCTGGAGGATAAGTAAGAGAATTCGGCTTCGCCAAGGTATAATGGCGGCAGTGTTCTTCTCAAGGCATGGCTGGCTCATGGACAAGTATTTGTATGAAGCCACTTTAATGTCAGATTGCGAACAAGGAGAAACCATTAGGTGCCATAATGGAATTGTGCTGGAAAGAGAAGTGATTCATATTGTTCTATCATGATTCATGAAGTAGACCACAAAAGCAGTCAGAGCTCTGAAGTAGATTTGTAGTGTTATTTTTTCTTTATGAAGAACCTTATTTTCAATTCAATTCAATTCATTTCAATTCATTTTTATTTGTATAGCACTTTTTACAACACAAGTTGTCACTTTAAATTTATTTCAATTGTGTCACTCACCAACTACATCTACTTTTACTGTTAACGTTTAATGTGAACAGTAATTATGACAGTAATAACCATCCTTCTGTTTTGTTCTACTAAATTAAGCAATGCATGTTTATGCTTTCTGACACATATCCAGGATCACTCAGTTCCACTGAAGTATGCTGTCTGTTGGCATGCAACACCTGAAAATGACTGATTAGATCTCGTCTTTGTTGTTTACTCTAACGGTTTCTTCCTTGTGTCAGATCCAGGATTATCCTTCTGCAGAGGCCGTTTTCCTGACTGGGATATGGAAGTTGTGGGCCTGTCTCTGCAGCTGTAGATACGGCGCTCTGGTTGCAGTCGCAGCTCTAATTGTGGCCAGACGTGGGGTTCCATCCCGCAGCTGCGCGCTCTTTAATCGGACGCCCGGCGCTCCATCTCCCGCCAGAATCGTGCTTCCGACAGGATTGTTTTGTCGGTCCATCATCTGATCTCATTACAGACCGGCAAATCCCATTCACACAGGATATTAAAAGTGTAGCTTTGAGGAGGTGAGTGTGTACCTTCTCCCCCCCCTCTCCCCCCATCCCCCCCCCCCCTCCCTCCCCGCTTCTTCTTTCTGTGTTTTCATAAAGCTTCTCTCTTATCCTCCATTTTCTGGAGGCCCCTGAGGAGCCCCTCTCCTCTGCCTCCCTCTTTGACATTTAAAGAATTGCTGTCTGTCAGATTAGAGAAGCACCGCAGTATAATTCCTCCGCAGGCTCTCCCAGTGAATAAATTGCTTTTGCTATCAGATGCGAGGCTGTTCTCAGTCTTCATTTGCTCTGACACGGACTGCTGCTTGCAGGTGAGGCTCTGAGGGAGGTTATTGCTTAGGCACCATCCATTTGGAAAGTGATTAGCGAGAGATGATGTCAGAGCAGCTGCTACAACAATCCATTCATGTTTTTATTGAACAATTTAGTCGAAAGGAGCCAGATAATGCTCTGACTGTGTCAACAATGCTTGCGTCTCAAATAAATCCCGTAGTTCAGACAGATAAGGGGTCGTGTAGGGTTCCTTCAGTAGATAAACACGCCCAGGGAAACAAGTGCACCCTGATGGAGAAAAAAAGAGTAGAAGCTTGGGCAGAAATTGCATGGCACAGGTTGCGGAAAAGATCTGTGTGAGGACTGTACTTGGAATAGAAACAGTGATTACCTGTGCCACGAAGCTCCTGCCAATCCTGGTTTTGATCGGGGATATAAATAACCCTCTGATGTTGGGAGTTTTTAACGAGCCCCCGTGCCTCATACTGTTTCTGAATGGTTCCTCCGCTCATTTCTCTAATTAATTAGGTAAATCACGCTCAAAGCCAGCTCCCAGTGAGCCGGCTTCCAGAGTCTGCAGCCCCAGTAAATGGCCTTTAATTGCTTTCTTACCTACGTCCGCGCCGCGCAGAAGAAGGCCCAGCAGCTGAGGGGTCTTTTCCACCCTGTGGAGGGGCGCTGGGCTGCCAGGCTCACCACCGCTCCTACAGCACACTCCATCAGTGCTTTACTCTGGAGAAAAAATATTCCATATTCACCCATTTTCCTGAAGGGGAAAATAGAGATTACATCTAATATTTTCTGTAAAACATACTGCTCTTCTCAAGCCTTAAGTGTGCTTTACATATTATGTATGCCTTTTAATATTCTTACATTTCTTACATAAGTTTAAATAGTTTCAACTATTGCTATTGCCTGTGTCTAACAATTCTGTATTTTCTTCCTAACTGGGGTCCTCAGATTTGTCTTGACGAGTGACACTTTGAGACTTCAGTCCTTGGAATGTGTTTAATTTTGTAGCAGTCAGATGAATTTTGGTCTTCTAATGGATGTGTTTGCTCAGGTAGCTGCACTCACAGGATGTGATCTTATGTCGAGCTGCAGTTTCTAGTGAAAGGATCCTGAATGGGCAGGAAGCATGCAGTGCAGATGGATAACTACCCAGGAACGGCACCATCTGTCTGAGGGAAGTTCCCCAGTCCCTGCCTCACTCACACGAGTGTGTATTAATACTGATGTATGAGCGTATTTTAAAAGATTTCAAACCTTTTTTAGCATTTCATTTTGTGAGAAGAGTTTAGTGTCCAAACCTGTCTGAGAATGACCAGTTTACGGTCATGAAATGTTGTATGAAGAAGTCTAATGGAACAGTCTGCGTATGGTAAACATCATGAAAGCGGATTGTAATAAACTGGATCATTATGAGACAGAGCCTGTATGAATCATATTTCTCCATCCGATATTAGTGAAAGGCTTTGACTGCATTCCCAGCATGTAGTCGATCAGGGCTTTTACTGTTCTCCCCAGCTGGCCAGGGCTGTTGACCTGCTGGCCCTTAAATCATAAACAGACCAGTGCCATCACTGTCAGGGAAGTACATCGGTCTAGCAGATAGGTTTACAGATTTACACTATGTTGACTCTGTGATTCGCAGTAAGATAATATTGCTTTTATGAATTATGTCTGCCTTTGTGTGCATAGCTGTGCCATGTGTGTATGTTGGTCTCAAGGAAACTCATACTGTGGTTTCTATAACAATTATCATTTTTCATCACTATTTTTGAGTTTGATGCTTAATCACAGCATTAGTGGATATTTGTATATCTTGGTATATCCTATTCTTGCTGCTCTTTTGTAATGCATTTAAATATAGCTTGACATCAAAACTTTGAAAGTTCAATGACTAAGAGCATCTGTAGAATGGATAATATGGTGTATTGTCCGTTTGCTGGCAGTATCCTGTTATGTGGACGTGCAGCAGAAGCACAGCTCAAATGAGAAAAGGACTGAGTCAGCTTTCAGAGGTGCAGAACGGTATTTATCATCATTAATTAACAGGAAACAGGAGTGCTGCGTAAGAACACCACACATTAAAGCTCTACTCGCTTAGGGTAGAACAATCTCCATTGATTTTGACACACCTGGGGGTACAGTCCTGGAGGAATATTAAAAATCATTTACAAAAGTGTTCAGTAGTTGGTACATTATAGGTCTGACGTTAGTCCGAACTGGAAGTAGGTGTGTTGCGTTCTCTGAGCTTTACAGCTGAAGGTAGCAGATTCAGAGTTGTAAAAGTTTGAATGTTCATAGCTCAGTAGTGTCCATGTAACATGTTGGAAGGGATGTTGGGTATTACCTGTTTCTCAGATCAGCTCAAATGGGAGCTGGGTAAACCTGTTCTGGAAGATGCTAAATTGATTGAATCGTACCACGCAAATGGATTTGTTTTTGCTCACGCGTGACAAATGGAGCAGGTGTTTTCATTCAGAAATATTTCTTAAAGTTCTTTCCCCTCAGGGAACTCAATGTAATTTGCAGTGTAATTGAATTTCAGCATAATCGGTTTTCTGAAGCTTATGTAATTTGGAACGAAGCACCGCACACACGTGCTGACTCACACACACATGCACACACACTAGCGAAAAGATATAAGGTTGTCTCAGGCCATTTGTTATAAAGCCATTAAATGACTATTTTTGCTGGGAGGCTATGTATCTTTTCTCCAGAGCCTCAGCACCAAGCAGGTAAATTCTGTCCGTTTTCTGAAATGGACCGTTCACTCTGCTCAGGTGGAAAGGCCGGGAAGGGGGACAATAACACTGCAGCTCTGTAGATGTTGACTGTGATGGTCCACCTGCTTTGGCCTGTGGATCGGCCAATAGAGCACTGTTACACTGTATAAGTAACGCTGTAGTGATGTCCTTTTTAGTTCTGCACCCATAAAAAAACTGCCACTTTGGCCTTTTTTTTGCTGCCACTTTAGAAGTTCCCTCTGTGATGTAATTTGCATAAATATTTTGGATTAAACAGACAGCAACCCGTTTCATACTTACCTTGTAGAATGTCCTGATGGTCGTAATATGTTACTTGGTTAAATCGAAAAGAAGGAAAAGAAAAATATAAAAAATACCCTAGTAGTCGAGTCGTGTAAACCTAATGGCTTGCGAGACGCAGATTATTAAGTGTTTTAACAATGGTCGGATAACTTTATGGAGAATATGGTAACTACATTACAGGTACATGGCAAGCACACTCAGGTGGAAAATTTGGTGCTGTGGGGAAAATCTGCTGCTGCAAAGTGTAAGTCTGAGTTGTTATTGCAGGCAGGAAAATCCAGAGAGGAAACTGGGAGAGCTGTGATGTAAATGAAATTAAAAATGTGCAAACTGCTGGAGCAAACTTCCACCTGAAACAAAGGCCTTCATTTAGGCCTCAGATATTCCAGGCCTCCACAGTCCAGCGGTCCATGACTGCAAAGATGGAAAAATGGATTGCTCTTTAATTGGGTGAGGTTTAATTAAGCAGTCTTTCCTAAGCAATCACTGGGGATAATCCAATTTTCCAAATTAGAAAATCTGTATTCATTATTCGTAACCCCCACCCCACCCCGTTACCAATTGATTCCTGATTAATTTGTTTTTTCACACTGAATTTTAACAGGACCTGCACCGGGCTTGGTCACAGTCCTGCATTAAAGCTCACAGTGTGTCCGTAGGCAGTTGGGAGGAGAGAACTCTCCCTCCATACTCTCTTCATGGTGCTCTCATGGACACTGCTCAAAGTTCAGAGACTGGCCTTTTGCACAACGGTAGACCAATTGAACCTCTTATCTGTTTCACCTATTCTTATTTTCATATGTCGTCAAGCATAAATAAACATCTTCATTGATTATTAACTATTTCAAAAAGGTGTAAAAGGAAAGTATTATAACTTCTGTAAATGCACAGGAAAACATATCCATTGAATATTATTAACTTCAAACATGTGCACATGGAAAATCTGATGTCTTCTCTGAATGCACAGGTTTTGTTGAAAGGTACCACTTTGCTGTCAAGTGCACTGCTGAAGGCGAATGTCACATTCATGGCAGTTTTTGACATAAATGTGACACTCTTGGTTGCTTCCCCATATTTCAAAAAAACTAGTCTAGGCTGTGTATGTGTCTGTCTGTCTGTCTGTGTGTGCAAGCGTGTGTAAGGGTGATGTATAACGTATAATGTTTGATATATGTTTACACAAACACTGCTTGTGTTAGTGGCCTTTGTTTTCTGCCATGTCTCCCTGTGAAAGGTGAATCACATGTGATTTGTTGTGTCCTTTGCCTTAGCTTCACACAGCAGGCGTGTCAGAGGTGAGGTGTTGCTTGGCTGAAGGTTCAACAGCCGGGCCTAAAAGTGAGGTATTTACTGCCCCTGTCCCTCAGTGTGGAGATGGGAAGAATCCCTCTGAGACAGGCTCCAGCTTCACAGCTCAGTGACACAGAACAGCAGCCACCCCCTCTGCTCTGCAGTCAGGGAGAAACGCAAGGTGAACCTGTGTGTACACATATGCTCAACAGATAGAAATTTCATATCCTTCAGAGTAAAAAAAGGAATCAATATCACCTTTATCCATCTTTTACTCCTGAGAATAATGAGCATGTTTGCACAGACTAATGGACCAGCACACGGTGCGTTATTTGAAAGACAGGATTATTGATTTGATTATCCATCTATGTTTGGATTGATATATATTCATTTATTTATTTAGTAGATTAATATTTGCTGGTTATAATCTTCCCTGACATCAGGTCCCTGTTGAATGCAACTAGTTATAGAAGATTGAAGAATATTCTTTTTTCCATGATGCAGTACCAATTGTGTCACCGCGTCTGGCATCCAAAAACAATTAACTGAGTAGCTGTTGATCATGCAAAGTAGATGTTTTTCCATGATAGACACTGGTGTTTGTTGGCCAACAGGACTCCCACACACATCCATTAGTGATTAGGAATTGGGCAAAGAGGGGGCAGCGAGGAGCTCAGTTATAGTACCCACACACTACAGTCTCTCCCAAAATGCTGCTCTTTACTGCATGTGAGTTTTACAGAAAAAAAAAAACAATTCAAGCATGTTGAAATTGTGTGTTTATTTTGCATAGCCTTGAGGGAGCTGTTACAGAGGGCAGGAACAGAATCATTTCTGCTGACACTGCTCTTTGCACGGCTTTTATCTCTTCTGACAAGTGAAGCAACACAAAAGTGTGGACACAACCAAAGCATTGCAAATATTATCCCGAAGCTGACTGAATGTAACAATATGTAATGTAGCTTGAAAAGATATTTGAAAATATATTTTTCTGCCCTGTCCAGGTTTCATATAGCTTCATTAAGGTACACCATCATTAGATTTGAGGTGATGATTTTCCAAATGGGTAACAGAGCAAGGGTTTTGGTTCATTTCATTGATATTCCTTTTCTGCATTTCTGTAGTGTTAGTGTGAGGGTGAAGGCCAAGCAGGTAAAAATTAGGTCCCTTTTAAATTCTTCCGTGTTTGATATTTTGCATGGTAGTTGGTCATTTGGACACAATGTGCTCATTGTCTGAGATTCGACCATGGCACACTCTGCCAAGGAAGAAACAGTGACGGGGTCAAAGGTCACCCAAACACTGTGCAGTCTGGGTGGCTCCCCATCAGGCCTGTGGAATATCACAGCACTGTGCATGACTCACTCAGCTCTCCATGTAGTCATCACACTCATCACACACACAGTGTGCTAACTGGATGGCATTTCACCAGCTTGGAACCTTACGCCGTGTTGAAGATTAAAATTGCAAAACGGAGCTGAGAAGGTTGCATCGCTCCTGTGGTTTGCATTGACAGCTGTGTCCTTTCATATTTTCAAAATCTCGTCCCATGACCCTTTAACTTTACGCAGTTAGGTAAAATGGCTAATTATGTAATTATTCTAAAATTTGTTTTGATTATTTTATTTTCCCGACCCATCATATCTCCCTGTGTGGAGCTCCATTAAGGTAGGGCAGTATGCAGAGCAGGAGCAGCCAGCCTGCAGCACTTCAAATAAAGAGAAACATCCAGCAACAACTTAATGCAATGTTTAAAAAAATGTAATTGTTCTGTTGTAATGAGCTAAATGCAATTACAACACAGACAAACATGAAAGTGCTCTTTGGGAGAGGAGAGTTCAGGTTCTTCTTGTTCTCTTACCAGAGAAGGGTAAACTCAGTGGAAATGCAGTGCAAGCCTGGCTATATAGCCATTCCATCACCCACCACCCCGCAGGTCAAGTGGAAAATAAAAGATCACATACAGAAGAATACACGGACACACATTGAATACATTTGACAGTTCTCAGTCCAATACATTTTGTCAAATATTTGCTGAGAAATGAAAGTGTATTTGTCTTAGTGTTTTGTGGTATCCCTTTGACAGTGGCAGTGGCCATCTCTGACAGTGAAAGCACATCTCATGCTCAGTGCCTCCCCAAACCCTCATTATTCAATGACACAAAATTTAGTCATCAACATCCATTATGTAAAGTGATGATTTTAATGCAAACAACAAGAGACATAATTAGATTGTACAGGCATGAATATGTACAAATTAACTGGAATTAGTCTTATTATTCTCTACAAATAAGGATTAAACAGCTGCTGTTACTATTGTGATGAGAAGCCAAACCGAAATTTGACCATGGTGGTGATTAACTCTCAATTTAACACAGCCAACTCGTTTGCGCACAAACACACATACACATACATACATGCATGTACACACACACACACACACACACACACACACACACACACACACACACACACACACACACACACACACACACACACACACACACACACACACACACACACACACAGAATGTCAGAATATTAGCCACAAGTGCATTACCTCTGATGTTCTAGTTTTGGTTCCAACTGTGTTCAATTAATTCAGTTTGAGATTTTAAGTGAATGCTAATCTAGTATTAACATCCTTGGCTTGTTAGTTTTGTAGTTTACATATTGAAATTATGACACATTATTTAATGTAACAGGGTAACATAAGGATATAGCTGCCTAGGAAACTAATTAATGTGAGCTAGCTAATGACAAATAAAAAGAATCAAGGAAGTCCAGTTCTGTGTAAGTCCAAAGTAACATAACCAGTGAACATATTATCTTAACTTTTCCAGATCTTCCAGGCTAAATGTATGTGAATTTTTTGCTGTTTGTTGGCCCCGTATCTAACCTTATTTTGGCTTGCAAGCCACTTAGTTGACCCCTTCACAATAATATAAATGTTTCACAGATGAATATTCTCTGGGAAATTCAGATTACTTTGTCATTCAATAAATTAATTTCTATAAGGGCATGGAACAATTGAACAACTTATTAAGTTTAATGAGCTGAGACTACTTCCCTGATTTTTTGAGGGAGATATTAAGGAATGTATGTGGAAAAAGCTTTCTTTTTTTACTTGAACAAACCTCAAGGACATAAAGATCAATATTCCATTAAAAGCTCAATCAAACATAATGAATTGAGCTCTTGTGCAACAAAAGCCATCTGGAGACACTGATACAAAGTGTGCAGGAACAGGGAACATTCTTCCCCAGTGAGAGGCCATTACCCACCCCCAGAAAAGAGCAGGAAACCTTTTCAGCGTCAGCTACAAACTCACAGATTAGCAACAGCACCTGGATGATGGAGGAGGGAACGTCAGCAATCAAAGTGAGGTTCCAAATGATCACTTTTGTCCAGCTCTGCTGTGTGTTTCCCAGGGGTGGCAACTCCAGGTGTTTTACTGTGCTGAGAACACCTGCAACACACTGACTCCAGGCAGTGGCAGCTCACCTGCAGTCACTGGCTGAGAAATTTGGATGCTCAATAACAAGCCGTGATGTCGGAGTATTCACTCCAAGATGCTGTCCGGAAGAGACCAGAAAAACAGCAAAAAATATCTGGGTGGCAGTGCTTTTAAGGAATTGATGTAGACAATGCATGTGTTGGTGTATGTGGGTGTGTGTGTGCACACACATATGTATGAGTGTATGTTTAGTAGGGGGGTGGGGTTAATGTAATGTTTAATAATGTGAAGGATTTCATGGGTCTGTGTTCTTTTATGGGAAACATCATTACTTCATTGAACAGCCATACAGTCTCTCTCTGGCTATACAATAGCACATGTAAGTTTTAAGGACTTGGAAAAATACCAACAACAATCATATGTTGTATTTTCTTCCTCTGAACTGTTCAGTGATGCAAATTAATTAGCCCCTTGGAGACAGCGTTCTAGTAGAACAGCAGTTATTACACTGTGCCTCTGTCGTGTCAGAAGACACATTAAAAACAGTGCGGGAAATAAGCACTTGTAATGCGATTCCATGGAGCGGGAAACGCTGGGAGATGCGTCTCAGGCTCCCTCTCTCTGCTGCCATCTCATTTTACAACAAAGCCTTTTACCTGCTGGTTTCATATACACTACAGGACCAGAATAGAAGATGACTAATGTCCAGGAGCTGGCAAATATTTATCAGGGAACAAATGAAAGCATCCTTTTGGTGGAGTTGCAGAGAATCAGAAAGCACTGCAATCCCAGGTCGCTTGACAACTGGACCGTTTATGCAAACATGTTATTCCTCTTCATTTTAGAGAGATAAACCTGCCTGCTTATCAGCCACCATACAGAAAGTGCTGGCTAATCCCTCAGAATGACTATTTTTAATTACTGAGTAATTATAAACACAGAGGCACAAAAGGTCATGGTGATTTGAATAAATTAACCTTGCCATTAAAACAGATATAAATAATCAATTTGCAGTTTAAAAATGTTTACGGGAAGGGCCAGACTGAATTGACTGAGATTAGTGATTAGGCTAAATGCCTGAAATGGTATTGATCATTTGAAAGCTCGGGTTCACAAGTCTAAACAGCTCTGAAAGGAAAAACAGGTTCCCGTTTCCTTTTGTTAATACAGAGCATGTCTTCACATAATTCTTAAGATGCATAGGTGAATTTCGCTTTGAGGAGAATGCTAAAGTAAAAACAGATAACTATATAGTAGGTACCGTATAGTACTATCAACATTGCACTGTGTATATGATAATTCTCAACCCTGCATTACTGAAGTGAGTTTCATCCATATGTTTATGGCTGTCTCTTTTTCCCCTGTGGTTTTAATTGCAGGTCCAGATGTCTGTCTGTGTCCCTCCGTCCTTCGTTCAGAGAGAGTGATTAGGGACACCAGAGCATATTTCCCAGGGAAAAGCCCTGTAAATTTATCAGGCTGAAGGCTTGTCTGGGCACTTTGGCAGCTGATTTGGCATGGGCGTTGCAGCTGACAGGAAGGTAATGTACAATTGGTCCTGTCCTGAGTGTGTTTCTCTGACAGGATGGAATTGGAGTGTGACCTTGCAGAATGCTTGCAGTACAGTGAGAGGCAATCAGATCCTTCACTGAGCTCTGAGCTGGCATGTGAGAGGGTGGATGTTTGCAGCCCTGATGCATGCCTCCTTCCCCACGTCCCATTAGAGTAACACCCTTCAGTCCTGCTCCTCTCCGACACACTGTCTCAGGCTATCGCTCTGTGACGTTGCTCTCGATGCAGCGGATCTCTCCCTTCCAGCTGAGGGGGGTCGTATCTGCATTATTCAAGGACCTCCTCTATTTCAGGCAGTTCTCCAAAGTCACCTGGTTCCAGGGATGGTAGGTGCAGGGATCCCTCATGTTCTTCACTCTCACACTCGGACCGAGACCTTTCTGTGATATCCTCACTCTGAAATCTTTCCTGGAATTGCCTCATCCTCTGGACTCTGGCAGATGTGTCATAGAGGACAGCCGGAGGCACTGAATGATTTAGAGATGCACCTCTTTTAGGTAAAAGTTTTAGTTGTGGCTAAAATGTAAACGCTCATTCTTGTTTATCTTGATTCTAAAATAATCTGAAAAGTTGCTCTCTAAATCTTTATCATTTCTGTGTAATTACTCTGTTTCCTCATGTTTTATCATTTATTATGATATTATCAAAACTGTAAGAATTCCAGAACTGAACAGCTGAGTGTGACCAGAAGATTGTTATTGTTTGGTTAAACAATGTGCGTATCATAGCCATGTCCTCACATGGTATCGGTGCCTTAAACTGTGTGAGGTTTGCTAATTACGGGTAAAATTACTGACAAAAGTATATTAGAAGAGGCTGCTTAGTGATGCAACTCTCCTTTTTTATAGGATGAAGTTTGTTGGCAAGGAGAGGTTTTGCAGATGCCAAAAATATTCATTATGATCTTCATTAAGAGCAAGAGCAGAACTGTGGAAGTATCTGCACAGGCTTTGATTGTAATGAATACTTGCCTGAAATTCAGCAGCTGAGAATTGCTTTATTTTCTGCAGTATGATGAGCGCTTGTGAAAGTGGAAAGGAGACTACATCCAGTAAAGGAGGTATGTTTGCTGACAGGTGAAATTGCCATTTGAAAATGTTCAGCAGGAAGTGGCTGAACTGGCTGCGGTTCAGGAAGTGGCTGAGAAGGCCAGACACAGGGAAGGAGCTATGGGGGGCGTAACACGGCCTCTGATTGGCCCCAGCTGGTTTCCTCAGCGCATCATCAGTGTGGGGCATTTCTCACTCTCACATCTCAGGAAATGAGTTGGAGTAAATATCCTCCTTAGAGTGTGTCTGTAATGGGCCCTGAGCAGAGCAGGAGGTGAAAATAAACACCAGTCATAAACCACAGAAATGGCCCAAATGGGACGTCCTACATTATCCGTTAGCGTCACGCAGCAAATCTGAGATAACCCCGCTAATGGGTGGTAATGACTGGACCTGTTTTATCACCACAGCAAGGGCTGCAGTGAGGTGCTTTAGAGCGGCTCTCGCCCGAAGCTCGCCCGAACACCAGCAGATGCCTCTCAGGGTAAGAGGGCAAAGTAAATCCTAAATAAACACCCTGGTGTGTTTAAAAAGACCCAGAGGAGTGGCCATTTGCCTGCACAGGGAGAAAAACAGATCATTCTAATGGCTTCATTTTCAGCATTGAAAATGGGAACAAATATTGACTAATACACTTCCCGAGTATGAAATTGCTTGCTGAGAATATGAGCTTTTTCCTGCCATTTCTGAGTTTAGTACCTGAGTTCATGCGTCATGGCACATTACCGTTATTTTTAGGTCTGAGGCACCCTTTAGCCTGTCTGTCCATCAAAATACGACCATCACCTAAAACCCCACTTTTATTTATGGACTCAAAGCCGAAAGAACAGATAATTACTTGCAAATGTGAATTTAAATGAAATATTTTCCTGCTGCATTCTCGTCGCCATTAGTCTAATTAGTATTCCATTAGTCTAAAAAAAAAAACAACATTGTGCAAAAAATTAGGTGCAAAAATATGACAGCTGTAATCTCAGTCGGATTTGCATTTATTCCTGTTATTAAATGACTTAACAGGCATTTTGTTGTTTTTAATTCAGAATATGTTTTGCTGTTTGTGGGCATAAATGTTTTGTAGAATTCAGCAAGTCAATGTAGTTGGATAAAAAAGGGGTGAAAAAATCTTCTTTCAGAAAGTTTCATTCAAACATATCTGTCAAAAATTAAAAAATTGTGAAAATATATACGTGTCATGTGACACATGTAAAGGGTCGTTATATGGGAGGCACAGAAAGATGTTTAAAACCAGGATTCTCACTGAACATGACTTCAGATGTTTAATAGTCTTGCCAGACAGATGGATATTGAGAAGGGTGGTTACACATTTTTGGTAAATGCATGCCCTGTGTGTATTGCGTTATAGTAAATTGTCAGTTTCAATAGTTTTAGCCTCCCACAGTGACATAACTCTAAATGCCTTTAGAACGCCTTTTATGAATCAGTCATCAAAAGACTAGGGATGTTGACCTCATCCAAAGGAATCCAAAGCAGAAAAGACAGGAAGAGTTTTAGGAAAATAACACTGTTTAGATCTGACTTGGTCTAACTGCCTGACCAATCTAAGGGAACTTGGGGGATAAGCAGTATCTATACTTTCATTAGTTAATTAGAATTGTGTTTTTACACTGTCAAAGCGTCCCTGGGAACAAATGGCATCACATCAATTATTTGTCTGCTGCTCAGGACAATAAACATTGAAAGAACTTTTAAAACATGCTCAAGGTTATTAAAAGGTATTTAATCTTTGACACTCTGAAAACTACAGTCTGAAATCTCTGAGGCTGGTCATTCCGGGCGGAGTGGCTCTATGTGTAAATATTGCTCATGGTTCTGTGGAGCGGCTGCAGGCAGGTCCTTCAGAGTATTTTTGGCCAGACATACAGCTTGTGTTTTATTGGCACTGTCAACACAAGGGCGGCTTTCAGGGTCTGATCCAGTCTCTGCTGCAAAGTGTGTAACTGCAGTGATATCTGAGAAAACCCCAACTGAAAGGCAGTTACTTTTTTATTGCTGGTTCATCTTTCCCCTCAAACTGAGATGAAATAAAAGTTTTAAATATCTATAACAGCAGAGGTGTTTACCTATGTTTCTTTTTCACTGGCACACTAATGTGACAAAATTAAAATGTATATCGGTATGTAGGACATTGAGAATAAAGAAGTGCATGAAAAAATGATGATTTATTGAATGCTCGCAGAATGCAATCTGTGAACTGCAACAGTCGGGCTTACAGGCAAAGCAAGTTCATGTTATAAATTGTTGCTTTCTGGGAGACATTAACTTTGTAAACAGGACAACAGTGAAAGACTGTACAACCGACAAAAGCAATTCCACGAAATAAAGGTTTAAAAGGTGCAAAATACATTGCTTTCCTGTGCACTAAATCAGCTTTCAGTGAAAGCTGAAAAACAATTCTAAAGCCCAACAGGTGACCAAATTGTGTTTTCCTGTTATTTTGCATTCAGAAGTTTGTGTTTTTTGAAAGTTCTGGATGTAATCCTTCTGAAAGCCACTTACAGAAACCTTCTCATTTCCCAAGTGCCAGTAATTGTATGTCCTGAAAAATAACGGTGCTTCACAGATGAGCTTAGGAGAAAATTAGAATAATCTCTGAAGAGCTTTTTCACAAGGAACAAATCTTGTAAAGAATGTTCAAAACACTGATCTGTTGTTTAGCAGAGATTGTCAGTAAAAGCAAACCTTGGAGTGAATAGCTGTCTTGTTCTTTAAGTTTCGGTAGAGCTGGTGACATGATCCTTTCTGCAGTATTGAAAGGCTGTGTGTTACAGGAGCTGTCAGACTCCATATAAGGTTGCTGTAATATCTCTACAGTGATGTGTTACAGGACCACTCGGCCAACCACAGAAAGCACCAAGTATCTGAGAAATGAAGGACTGCCAGTTTAAAGCAATGTCTGATCCATAAACTGCACCTTCCCAAAATACTTATTGCCATAAGTTAGCTGGACAGGTGAATCTGAATGGATGTCTACACTGGGAAATGATCATCGAGGGGCACATAGATCATCAGCTTTAATTAAACTCACTATTAGTCTCCTGGATAAATGAGTCTTCCCACTGTTCCCAGCCTACACTCACATCCAGTGACGAGCTGAAGGGCTGGGAAATGAGTGCTCTTCATAGCCTGTCTCTCTGGCCATTAGTATGGGTGGAGAGACAGTCCAGGAGATTCAAGATGGAGGCTAAAACACTGCACATAAAGACGATTAACCAGTATAGGATATGCTGCTCTACACCGGCCGTGTAGGTGCAAAGTTACAGAGCTTCAGAGGTTGCCTGGTCATTTCCAAAGTGTTTCCTTAAGTAGCACCTGACTTCTTGGGCATATGCCATGTGAGTGTCCACCATTTTGAATAAATGCTTTGTCATACACCAGCCACATACATTAATTATTAGCTATAATGTTGGCCCCACCTACAGCAAAAAAGGGTCAAATTGTAGTTGTGCTCGTGTACTGATATCTGTCAGTGACCGGTTTGTTTTGACTGTTTAGTTGTGCTCTGAGCAATAATGAACCACATACACACTGACGTGTTTCTTCTCTGGTGAATTAAACTGCCTCAGTTTCAGCACTGAGTATTTTGTCTGCAGTTGCTGTTCCAGACTGTGCTGTTAAAGCCTGGTTCCTTTCTATACCCCAGACCTGGATCGTGACTCAGGAGGAGACAGTGGGGGGTGGGGAATGGGGGGGGGGGGATCTTTGAGTCACTCCTCTGATGAAAAGAAGGGCTCAAGGTTAAACACATTAGTCAGTCAGAGAATGACAAAGAGTCCTCACCTTATAGGGTCTCTTGACATTGATACTGGAAATTGCTTCCGATGACGGTCCCGGCTAAAGAAAGCTTTCAGAGTGTTGCCATCAGGGCCTGATGGAGCTCTGTGGCTATGGTGTCATCATTTCCATTTTTTTTAATGAGAAGTCAGATTGGACACCTGCACTTTCTGGAGGTTTCTTACATTTCCCATCTATATGCAGTTTCCAACAGACTTGTACAAATAAGAAAGTGACAGTTCTGAGGGAAATTAAATGAGGTGTCATCCAGACAGTCCCCTTGATGGTGTCTATGGAAACCGAGACCAGAGTTGGGAGACTCAGACAATGGTCGTCTGCCACTTCAGAATTCATGATTGCAGATTGGAAGGGTAACAGTGGTTCGTGAGGGGAATACATTACCTCGCCACGTCACTGCTGGTCCAAACAGCATGTGAATGTAAGGACATGAAACACGGCTAACCTTTCTGGCTGTCCTGATAGACAAAAGGTGCACAGTAGAACCTGATCCCATGTAATGTTCTGGAACAAAGGAAATATGAAATGGAACAAAAACTTCTGAAATTGGATTTCCTTTATGTTTTGATCATGTGATAACTACTGTTTGAGGTTCCTTGAGTGTCTTTAAGAAACCGTAGGCATGTCTGCGTATCTTTTTTTGTCATCTCCTCAGCCATGATGGTGCTTGAACGGAGGTTTGGGCTTAAACTGAATGCTACTGATACCATGCCATTTTTGAGACAAATTATCCAAAGTCACATGCATTTTCAAAAGATCTATCAAATAGTGTACCATCTTTTTTTTCAATATCGTATCTCTCTAATATCCATTATTATATCTCTCAAAAAGACCTATAAAAGTAGTTCACTGGCCAATGGTCAGAGTGCAGCGAGAGCTGTTTTTGATTGGTGCTTTCAGGCACGTTTAACGTGGGAACTCCTGAGGTTTGTTCCACTAAATGACTGGCCATTCAGTCCTCCATGCCCTTAATGACTTACCAGTGAGAGGGTAGCAGCCTCCCTCAGTGCTCCAGAGTGAGAGTTGCCTTTGCTTTTCCATCTGTGAGGGATTCATTCATGAAGGCACCTTTGGCGCCCCCATGTGTCCTAAGTGGGAAAGGATGCACACCTTGGTTTGACTGCAGAGTGGCCCATTGTCCATCATAATTCTCTACATTGTAATCACTGCTGGCCGTGGCCTTCACGCTGAAGAATCTTTCTGAATATTTTATTCATAGTAAGCATGTATCTTTGGAAGAACTACCTCCGAGGAAATTTGTCCTGTCCTTTTTAAAAGGGCAGTGAGAACGAAAGAAGGGGGAGGGGGGTTTGCATAATTAGGCAGTATCACCTAGATGAGGCTGTCTGCACAATTGTTCATCACTATAATGGGGTTTTGCAGAATTCAGCGGAGAGAGGACAAAGTGTGTGAACTCTGGGCAGATGAATACCGCCATTGTAGTGGATCACTTCTGTGGAGATTAGTGTCTTTTGCCTGGACTGAAGGAAAAAAGTGAAGATGACTCCCCAGAAGGAGGCCTTTTATCGATGGGGTAATTAATGATGTTCTTCTTAATTCCAAAGAGGGGCACTATTCCTTTTAGTGTTTCCTGAGTCATTAGAGTGGGTTAAACTGGCCGTGCTGACATTTCTTTGAACATCAGAAACAATGTGGACTCCAGCCTCTTCTCTCCCCTGCACGGCATTTAGGTGATTCATAAAGCAAGACTGCAATGATTAAAAACACAGAAAATGTGTTTCTCCTCAAAAGTGCTTTTAAGCAGGTGGTAATACATATGGCATTACTGACGATGATAGCATAATTGTTATTGGCGTGCATTTTAATATGGGCAGAGGGTTAATGGTGTGACTGGGTGAGTCAATCCATCAGTCCTCACCACGGTGTTTACAAAGAGCTATATTATCACAGTGAGGAACACCCACTATAATGACCAGGACAGGATGAGAGAGATCCAGATATCATTAAGGGGCTGGTGTTATATGTACAATCAACAGTTACATAATGCATTTCACTGGTTCTTTCTTTTTTTTTTTTTTTTTTTAACCAGCGCTAGGGTTCACTCGCTGTGAGTCTTAAGGCAACAATAACAAGCCAGCATTGTGTCACACAGTTGCTAATTTTTTGAGAATTGATTGGTAACGTCACCTTGATCATTTTTCAGACCATTGGCTCATTGCAGGTACATGATTAAACTCCGGCAGTTGTTTTTGGTGACAGCCTGAACCACGTTCTGTCTTTAAATGAGCTGCAGTTGACACTGTCCTGTCCTGAGACACCTGGAGGGATGATGTGAAGGACACAGTGGGAACACTTAGACTCTGCCACTGTGAGTCACCAGCTCCTTCACTCGCATACCGCTCTGCATCCACACCTCTGTAAAAAAACATCCTAATTATGTATGCACGTATCAAATGATGCAAACACAAGCATGCATTTAATTCAAAATACACAGTCAAATGCCTAAGTATAGGTTTATTGAAAAAAAAAGACTCCTACTTTAAGTCGTCTTTGTTCAGATGTTTTTTATCTGTTCAGCACAGAGCACAGTGTACGAGTCAGAAGGTGGAGGGCATTGCTTTTGGAACATTTGTATATGCTTCTTATTTATTTACTGCTTGCCAAAACAGCTAAACGTGTCAGATATGTTCAGCTGTGTGAACCGTAATTTACATATTATCACCTTGAACAGAGACATTTACCTGCATATTATTTTAGAAAGCAAGTACATATTCATTATGTGTTAAAGACAAACGAGTAATTCTGGGAGATTATTTCAGCTACTGCAAGAGAAAATGTGCATATTGTCCTTTCAAGATCACCTCTTGGGAGCTCAGGATTATGTATGTACATTAATGCTGTTGAAAAATTAATATGCAGATTCACAACAGGAAGAATAAATGTAATAAATGTTGTTTATCGCAGTTCTGATTCATGAATGAAATTTTTCAAGTTTATCCTTTAAGCTTGTCATGCAGCATACCTTAGCTACTGAATCATTCATTTTAATTTGTGTAAGGAGTCAAACCTGCAGTGAGTTATGCCTTAAAGGAATGTTCTCTATTTTCTGATGACAATAACAATGATGGTAATGATGATGATGATTACATTTACAATTATTCATTTAGCAGATGCTCTTACCCAGAGTGACTTACAGAAGTACATACAAGAGGGGTAAGAGTCGAGGTGATACTAAATCATAAGTGTCACAATCGGGAGTCGTCACACAACATGTCATATTCTGTTAAGTCAAGGTTGGGGATTTAACAAATGTGTTTGAGGATGTAGCAATCAATGATGATGTTGATTGTGGTGATGATGGTGATGAAGAAGTTGAGGTTGGTGACCTTGATGGTGGTGATGATGATGATGTTGATGTTGATGGTGATGGTGATAGTGATGATGGTGATTGTGGTGGTGACGAAGATGATGATGGTGATGATGATGATGATGATGATGATGGTGATTGTGGTGGTGATGGTGATGATGGTGGTGATGATGGTGATGATGATGATGATGATGATGATGATGATGATGGTGATGGTGATGGGTGATGATGATGGTGATGGTGATGGGTGATGATGATGATGATGATGATGATGGTGATGATGATGGTGATGGTGATGGCAGACCCTCCCCTCAGCTTCCAGCATACTGGATGCCAGTGCAGGTTAGGGCCTGGCAGGCTTTGTATTGTATTGTGTGCCTGTATCATTTCTCCATGAAGCTGTTCTAGGGTAAATGGCAGGCTGGAGCCTACTGTAGCCATTTCAGTTATGGGATGTAGCAGGTTGTTGCTGTTAGGCTTGGAGCTGTGAATCAATAGATCTTATCTCTTGACTCCACACAGTGTTCTGAATAAAAAAGAGAAGAGACTGAAGAAGCCTGAAAGAAGATTGTATTTCTAGTTGACTGTTAACTTCCTTTGTAACAATTACATTTAAAATGATTTGTAATGAGCTTATAGTTTTAATGGAGACCCAAATTTAAAACCCAGAGAAAGCTCCGGCAAGAGAGAGCAAGCACTGCCGAGCCAGCAGGCAGGTCCACTGAAGTGCCTGTTAGCGGAATAGAGACAGCTACAGCTGCCAGACTCTCTGATCCTCACTCTGCTCTCCACCGCTCCCATTGATCTCTCACATTGACAAAATGCCTGGTGAGACACGGCCAAGGGTGAGAGCGTGTGCAGATGCCCATCCTACGGACCCTCAGTCAGGTGCAGGGCGGCCTGCTTTGTGCTGCAGCTGCTTTACCTGTGCGGGACAGAGCTTCACACGCAAACTGCTGCTCAGATTCCCAAAAAGATATTTTGCACTTACGTGCTCAGTGGCTTGAGAGGTTAAGCTGATGATCTCTCTGACTGAGCTGAGCTTCTCACAAATCCTCCCAAACAGAATTAGTGAGATCCTTCACAAATGAGGTTCTTCCACAAGCAATATGCAACATCTCCATAATGTAAATGTGGCCACACCTGTGCCATTCAGAGGCAACACACAGTTTTTTATATGATACACTATTGTGCTGATGAGATCCAGTGAGACTATTGGTCTCACAGCACCGAACACAACAATGATAATGATAGTAATGGAAAACATGAAATGAAGTGAAAAACGAAGACATTTTCTTTTAAATTAGTGCCTTTCTTAAATGTGAAAGTGCCTTTTAAATTTTATGTGAATGTGTCAATCTCTAGGTGGAAATAGCTCCAGTATTTTAATTTAGAGGAGGAAGTCCAGAGCAAGGCTTGTTTTGACACAGAGCCCGTACAGATGGAGAGGGGGAAATAAGATGGCATCTGAAGTGTGTCCCCACTTGTGATTCATTCTCAGAAGTGTGTATTTCTGCCGTGTTTGCTTTGGCCAGCTCACAATCTTGTAAAGTAAATCCAATTAAGAACACCTGGGCCTGGAGGAAATGGAAGAGTGATACTTTCCAAACCCATTTCAGACAGCCGCGGGAATCGCAAGGACTGTTTCTAATAGTCTTACAGGAGCGGGCCACACCTGGGGCTGCCTGCTCCTCCTGCCAATCAGCACATGCCCAGAGTCCGCTTTCTCTCCGCAGGCCTTTATCGATTCATTTCAGATGGATACAAGAGGACACTTTTATGAAAAGTAGCTGCAGCAGCATGTGTTGAGCAGCTTTCTCTCTGATTGGTCAGATGAGACCAGCCTGTTACTTCCTTGACATTTATGCTAAGTGGTAAGGCATTTAGACAGCAGCATTGGCAGGTATCCATTTACCTTTAGGATCATTGAACATATGTTGTGGTCAAGGACTGCAGAATCTGACGCCTGTGAAATATGATGGGACTAATTGCAATAATAACCAAATGACTTAAACTTCAGGTCTTTGATATTTAAAAATAAATTCACTATGTATTGAATCTCAGGTGCTGGTGTATGCAGAGAAAACTCTTGTGATTCTGAAATGGGATTCTGGGTACACACTGTATCTAATATGGCTTGCTGGCAGGGTTTCCCCTCTTCTATTGGCTGTTTATTACACAAAAGGTTGCATAATAGTTGTTTACTGAAATTATACATGAGTATAATTAGTAATATCTGTTACACAACACCCCTCATTTTCACAGGTCAGATTTACTGTGTGATTCCAAAATGTGACAGTGATGATACATTCAGTTACTAAGAATGCCAGCTATTTTAAAGTGATGCTGTTTTATTGGGAACAGAAGTCTCACATTTATAATAACCTGCAGAGTTTATTTTGTTGGTTCCTTCCTACATGTTGGAAACTTTCCCAGGGAGAAATGAAGATATGTTAAAGATACTGTGAATCAGAAGATGAAGCCATGAAATTTAACTAAAGAGAGATTAAGAAGACATTACATCTCGTTTTAGACCCCAGTACTTTTTTTATTTTCCACCTCATCTAGGTAAATTTTTATATAAGGGCATGGCCAGCCTGCAGCCGTTCAGAGCATCAGGTGACACCCCTGAAATAAGTCTGAGGGAAAAACACATCAATTACAAACGGCATTAATGGTAAGAATGTTATTATTTGGAACTGTTAAGTGTTTTCAGTACCATTAAAGTGTAGGCAAACATGAAGATGCTCTTGAGAAAGGAGTGTTCTTATACCTGTCTTAAATCTGTAATGGCCTCTCCATTACCTTCTCCCTGTGCCAAGTGTAAAATAAAACAGATACACACATGAAGACATAATAAAACACCTGACACTTATATAGTTAAAAATATGTGAGACTTAACATTTAATAACTGAATTCCATATTAACATTTTTAAAATATTTTTACTGTGGCTCTTCAATGATAAAACAGCCCAGGTTTGCACTGACTGTTCCTGTGAAAGTGCTGCCACCTATTGACAATGTAATTAAATACAAGTAGCTCCTTGAATCCAGGTAATCTCAGGAAATTGACATCAGCGTTTCACACTCAATGCAGTTAACTGTGACAATTAGTGCAAGTGCAAATACTCAGTACTAACCAACAATGAATGCATAAAAAGTACATTAATGGCTTCTGCAATCAGAAATACTGTGATTTTATAGCAAGTCAGAGTGCAACGCCTCCCCACAAATTTATAGGTGGTTTGACTGTATAACTACTGTACTCCTATCATTGACTTTTTGTGTTAATTTTCTATCAATTGTTTTCACTAAGGCCATAGTGTCTCAGTCAGCTTCATATGAGCCCTCTCAGAATGGGCTTCCTTTTACAGCCTCTGTGAAAGAGCAGAAATCGTGGGACGAGAACCCTGTCCTTGGAAAAGGTGGGGTGAATGCGGATGTAATTTAATTCCTGTCTGGCCCCATTGAAAATTACCCACAATGTCTATTATTGCCTTCCAGCATAAATCTTTTATATTAGTTATTGAGATTTATGTGGTGTATTTATCACACAGTAAGTGTTTGCGTCCACATCAGTATGTGTTTGTACAAAGAATATGGAAATGTGCTGTGAGATAAATTTATTCATGCTGGCCATTCAGAGATGGCCAAGACTGTAATATCTTCAGTGGCTGACTCTTCAGCAATTAAACTGGAGTGCAAACAAAATTGTGATAAGGAGTTGGATTCCTTGACTGAGTTCCTTTTTGATGCAAGTTAGTTTCCTTTATGAACTTCCTTTGTGAACCTTCATGAAAATAAAGGTTTCTGAATGCCCAGATGTGAAATTCCTTCCCATACAGTGCATGTAGTACATAACAACAGCCCAGCTGATGAGGGGGTGACCTCAGAACCTGAGGTGAATTCAGAAGGGGAACTGGGTTACCATAGTGATCATCATCACATGGTTACCAAGAAGCTAAGCAACATGCACAAAGTACAGTAGAAGGGGAGGGCCAATGTTTCTGTCCACCTATAATCTGACAGTGATGAGCTAAATATAGTATGTTGTTCATATCTTAGCTTTTGCTAAATGTTTGTTAATGGCATGGTGATGTGAAAAATATATTCATGTATCTGAAGCTAGTGCTACTTGTCTCCATGCATAAAGTCGAGTATCTTTTTCTTAACACTGATTTAATTCCTTTTATTATCAAAGAACTGATCTAAGAAGTATGTAGTGGTTTTCAGGCAGTGTCTCTGGTAGTGACATTAGTCCTCCCCTCTCTCCTGTCATATGAGGTTGATGGTTACTGGTGCAGTGGCTTCATTCATCCTGGAACTTGAGTAATTGGAGACTGATGCTGACCTTTGATGCTGCTCCTCTCTGTCTAGGACCCTTTCCCAGCTGTGGTGCTGTGTGTGCTGAGTGTTGTATAAGCTGAGCTTATTATTGAATACTGAGGAAAATGTGTGGCTGGGAACACGTTTATTACCTCAAAATATTTATAAGGTGGATTTGTTTATTCCTGTCCGTAAGGCAAATTAGTAATGCAAATTACTTTTCAACATAATTATGAAGAATTCAGCTTCGCATTTACTGTTTTAGGGCCTAGAAAAAGCTGATTAAGCCTCATTGAAAGCAGTTTTTTTATGCCTGATTGCTCACCGCACTGTCCGTACATCACTTGAGGTAGGGGGGAGTTTAGTCATCTGGAGCACCGATGCCAGATTATGAATTTTTCCAGGACACCTGAGAACTCCCTACATTCTGGGAAAAGTGCCACTGAATCTTGAGTGATCACAGTGAGTCAGAGCCTTGGTTTAACATCTCACGCTAAAGATGGACCAGATTAACTGTTTTCATGGTGTTCAACAGTACTGTCTTAAAGGACATAAACCTGCTATAAAGCATGTTTCCTGTTACAGTATTAAGTGCAGCTAATTTAATCAAACAGATCTGACCAATGCCCAGCAGACCGTGTGTGTCCTTAGGCACACTGAGACAGAGGTGACACACGGTCATTTTGTAACCTGTGGCTGGGTTTAAAATGGCAAATATTGCAACCTTGTTCAGATCGAGGAAAAGTGAAGCAATGCTTCAATAGTCATTTACTCTGCCTACAATGCATCCTATTTTACAGCAGACAATAAGCAGGCTTAATGGGCATTTTGTGTTCTTGTTATAACTAAAGGCAGCAGAAGGGTTAAATTCACCGCGACTGAATAAGCGTGCTTTGGGTTATTAGCCTTTACATTGCTTTTTTGTTGGACAGTGAACATTTTTAAACACTACTGAAAGGAAAGCGGTTAGGTTCTTCAGTACACCACAGATATGCTGACAGTCTCCTTTCGTGCCCTTTGTGTGTCTGTTGAGTTTGGTAATAAAATGCAGCAGTCTCACAGTCTCTGCTCTTCTACCTGCCGCAGCTGAGCATCTGCAGCTTCTGCAGCACCCTGTCTGAGCACGCTCCAAGGCGGAGCTCTGATGTGTGAAAGGCGGAGCCCTGATGACTGAAAGGCAGAGCACTGATGCTCAAAGGCGGGGCCCTGATGCTTGAAAGGCGGGGCCATAATGATTGAAAAGCAGAGCCGTGATGAGTGAAGGGCAGGGCTCTGAAGACAACTCAGAAGCACAGCCCTGTTGGTGATGGAGAGGGGGAGCCCTGACTGAGTTTTCATTCCCCTGATACACATACACACATTCAAGCACACTCTGAAAGTTTCAGTTTGGTGGAGCTTTTAACTTACCTGAAAAAAACAAACAAGTTATCATCTTCATCTGAGGTCTTCTAAAGTTCTCCCACTCTACCAACTTGTTTATATCTGTGCCCCCCCCCCCCCCCCCCCACCCTGCTGTGTGTTATTTAAGACTGATAAAGGAGTAACATGCCATTTTACAATGTTTTATGCATTAACTTCACTTTCAGCAGCCACTCCAGCTGATGTGCTACACCATGTGGACTCCTGCTGCTCCCCACTGGCTGACCCCACTACCAGTAACACCACACCTATTCGGCTCAATGGGGCTCCTCAAACCCCCAAAATGTAATGACATTTCTCACCCCTGGTTATCCCTTGAAGCATGCATCAAATGCACAGCTCTCCAGGGCATGGCTCCTTGTTATCTGCGGTACACGTTCCCGCTATCGTCATCTGAGCCCACACACCAGCAAATGGACCTGGAGCAGAAAAAAGTAGAACGACATTGCCCTTTTGTGGCAACTTTGGTAAATTCAAAGAAAATGGAAATGAACAGCGACCTCTGATGGCAATTTGTATTATGAGACCATTTAATTCATTGGCGTGTATATTAAAGGAACTTACATACTTAAGCGTGAAGATTAGGTTATTAAGCAGAT
>NC_050607.1:242500-272510 GCF_013368585.1 Megalops cyprinoides | reverse complement strand
GGCTGAACCGGCGGAGCTCCTGTGGCGCGGTGGGTAAGTGCTGCGGTTACATCCCGGGGAAGCGTGAGTTCGAGTCCCGCGTGTGCACTAACCTCTCTGTGTTGTTCCTTCGCAGGTGGCGGTGGCGGTGGTGATGCTGGAGCGGGTGGTGTCGGAGAGGAGCGGCCAGCCACCAGGTAAGTGGGGAGGGAGGGTAGGAAGGGGGGCGCTGGCCCCCCGAAGGCAGGAGGGAGAAAAGCAGGGGGTCTTGGATGAGGGTGGGAAGAGAGGAGGGGGTCTTGGATGAGGGTGGGAAGAGAGGAGGGGGTCTTGGATGAGGGTGGGAAGAGAGGAGGGGGTCTTGGATGAGGGTGGGAAGAGAGGAGGGGGTCTTGGATGAGGGTGGGAAGAGAGGAGGAGGGGGTCTTGGATGAGGGTGGGAAGAGAGGAGGGGGGGGTCTTGGATGGGGGTGTTAGAGCAGCAGGGGTGGAAACAAGTGTACAGGCTACCCTCTTGCTTCAGCCTAAATATTTGCTGTCACAGAAAAGAGGGTCCCTGGTTCCCACTCCAGCCTGTTGCTCCCCATCCAAGACCCCCCTACCTCTCTTCCCACCCCCATCCAAGACCCCCTACCTCTCTTCCCACCCCCATCCAAGACCCCCTACTTTTCTCCCTCCCACCTTCGGGGGGCCAGCGCCCCCCTTCCTACCCCCCCTCCCCACTTACCTGGTAGCTGGCCGCTCCTCTCCGACACCGCCCGCTCCAGACTCCGCTCCACCACCTGGTCCGGCCTCAGCATCACCGTCACCGCCACCTGCGAACGAAGGACACAGAGTTTAGTGCACACGCGGGACTTGAACCCACGCTTTCCCGGGATGTAACCGCAGCACTTACCCACCGCGCCACAGGAGCTCCGGTTCAGCCTGCTCGTCCGTCATAGTTAAGGCTACAATTTGAAAGCGCAAACGCAAAAAGAGTCAAGGTGAGGTTAAAACCCGCAATTTCCCGAGCGGCAGCACCAGCGCTTACTCACTGAGCCGCCAGAGCGCTTGGTGTAGCTGCTACCCCAATATAGTTAAGGCTACCGTTTGAAAGGCCAATTGCAAAAAAGGGTCAGGGCGAGGCTAGAACCCGCAGTTTCCCGAGGGGCAACACCAGCGCTTACATACAGAGCCACCAGAGCTCTTAGGGCAGCTGCTCGTCCATCATAGTTAACGCTACAATTTGACAGTCCAATTGCAAAAAGAGAGGAGGTGAGGCTTGAAACCACAATTTCCTGGCTGGTAACCCCAGCACTTACCCACCGCGCCACAGGAGCTCTGCTTTAATTGGCTTGTTCGTCATAGTTTAGGCTACGGTTTGAAAGGCCAATTGCAAAAAGAGTCAAGGTGGGGCTAGAACCCGCAATTTCCCAAGTGGCGACACCAGCGTTTACTCACTGAGCCACCAGAGCGCTTGGTTTAGCTGCTCATCCATCATAGCTAAGGCTACCATTTGAAAGGCCAGTTACGAAAAGGGTCAACATGAGTTTCAAACCAACAGTTCCTCAACTGGTAGCTGCAACTTTTAACCACCGAGCCACAGGAGCTCTGATTCCACCTGCTCGCCCATCATAGTTAAGGCTACAATCTGAAAGGCCAATTGTAAAAAGAGTCAAGGTGGGGATTGAACCCAGACTTTCCTGAGTGGCAGCCGTAGCTTTTACCCACTGAGCCGCTGGAGCTCTGAGTTATTCTCTGTAGTTAAGGCTGATTTCAATAATGCATTCATTGTACTCAAGTCTGCCATTGTGGGCACTGATGAGAATGTGTTCTGGACACGGCTTGGACCCTGGTTTCTTGGTGAGCGTCATTCAAATGGTAAGGCTACGATTTGAAAGTCCAACTGGAAAAAGAATCCATGAGAAGCTCTGTCTAAATGGGTCTTGAACCCATTAACCCACTGAACCACTCCAGAAGTCTGGTTACATGCTTAGCTCTGAATTGGGAAATTGTGGGTTTGATTCCAACCCATCCTATCATTTTCTTTTGCAGAGATCATTGTAGATGTTGACATAGAGGAAGGAAGTAGGACTCAGATTCACGTGGTTCTCAGGTGGTGCAGAGATAGAATGCCGCTGTCAATCTTGAGCATGCTTATGAATTTTCATGTTCCAACATCAACAAGTCATTAGAGCAGGAGAGAATCATTATTTTCCATTGTGTTAGCTTCTTTCACACTTGGACTTTAACCCATCACATCACTTCCAATCAGGTCTGTTTCCAGATGTAGCAGAACCTATACAAGGTTTTGGTATAAAAGGATATAAACAGACATTGTACTCAGTGCTTTTGGCTTGTAGCCAGTTGCTTTTCAGTTTTACGCATTATAGGCAGCGCATTTCTGGGCCGATCTAGCCAGCGTGAGCTCCCTCTGCTGGCAGACACAGGCGTTGCCATTCACTCCTCCCTCAGACACAGTGAGGGATTCAGTCATTTGTACCATGATTCACAATCTGCCATTTTCATTGGACACTTTCTACTGAAAAGCTGTGTTTCCACTGGGGGCACAGCTAACTGTCAATGGTCAGACCAACTTCAATGGTCAAGATAGTTCAGGCACAACAGGCTATACATTCATTGCATGTTGCATTTTTTTCCACGCACTTGCAGGCACCTAATCTCCACAGTCCTGCCTTTTCTGAGTCCTGATGCTTCTGGGGCTGCAATTAAACCAGCAGCTGATTGGCACCTAAAAACATGTGATTTCAGTTCCCATTCAATCAAAAGATCCAATTAAGCTCCGTAGTTGGAACAGTGACCAGCAACCATCTATGGGTGTCCTTTGTACTCCAGTGGTGTAATGGGTTTGACAAGCTTAGCTGTGATTACCTGTAAAACTCAGCTCACCTGAGGGGCCCTTTACCCGCTTTGGGCTGGGGAGGTGAAAGGTAGACTCGTGGATTACAGCTGGGGTCTTTGTTTTGTGGTGAATAACAGGAGTTTGGTTCAAATGCATCACTTCACCGGGTGCGGAAACATCTTGCTGGATTTTGTCATTTGTGTATGGTGCCTGAAACTGTGGAATTAGATGTGTTCTCTTTCTGTATGTGTGTGTGTGTATACATGTGCGTATGGTTATGCGTGTGTATGCGAGTGTGTGAGTTCATGTGTGTGTATGTGTGTGACTGCCTGTGCATGTGTGTGTGTGCGCATGTGTGTATGCGTATGAGACTGTGTGTGTGTGAGTGTATGTGTGTGAGACTGCGTGTGTGTGTATGTGTTCATGCGTGTGTGTGTTTGTGTGTGAGACTGTGTGCTTGTGTGCATGTGCTCGTGTGTGTGTGTGTGTGTGTGTGTGAGAAAGAGAGAGAGACTGTGTGCATGTGTGTGTATGTGTATGTGTGCGAGACTGTACGTGTGTGTTTACATGTGTTCATGCGTGTTTGTGTGTATGTGTGTGAGACTGTGTGTGTGTGTGTGTGTGTGTGTGTGTGTGTGTCTGTGTGTGTGTATGTGTGTGAGACTGTGTGCATGTGTGTGTGTGTGTGTGTAAGACCAGAGGAATGACTCCTTGCTTGGGATTATGGAGCTGGTCGTTACAGGGAAAATTAGAAGTTGCGGTGCTGACGTTCTGCCTCTATGCCAATATACCGGGGTGGAGAAAAAGACATTTTTTGATCCACTGTAGAACACGTGGCAGTATGCACCATTGTTGATTATTCACCCACCAGTCAGTCCACCATAGAAGGAGGGACCTATTTTCACAGGAAAGCCTGACAGGGGTCGGGGATGACATGCTTATGATTGACATTTGCAAGATAACATTATGACATTTTGGGTACATTAGAATGCAGCCACAATTCATTACTCGACATGTGCGGCAAGATAATTGTGCACGTTCCAGCTATTACATAAATTGTGACAGATGTTAGCTTTTAACATTTTGCATGTGCCTTAATCACAGCTACAAATTTTGCAGACAACTGTACTACACATCCTGCTTTCTTTTTTAAATGATCTGAATTAGTTAGTAATAAACAGCAAAATGTTAAACAATTAAGTTTTTTTTCAAACATGCTTTCAACTAACTGAGGAAGGCTGCCATGTCTGCCATCCCTTATTAAAATGGCCTGGCACAAACGGACATTCAGTCACTGCTGAATGGATGCCACAGCATCCACTGTTGTAGTACAAATGTGTAGAAAAAAACTTAACCATTTCCCTGAATTGAGAACGTATGATGAGGTCACATTACAGGTGTTTATGGTTCCACAGACAAGTTTTCAGATCATTTTGCCCATTACAAGCCCACTAGCTCCCTGGTAACTTGCCTCAGAACAGACCTCTCCCTTTGTGTCTGCTGCACTTTTCTGGGCGGAACTTGCTGTCTAATAATAATAATAATAATAATAATAATAATCATTTGTAATGAGAGGATATGACTAGCTAAGTTACTTTGCAAGTGAATACTTTTTCAGACATTACTGCACAACAGCTGAGCACTGTGGTGCACAGTAATGTTACTGATAATGCTTTATCCCATCGTCAGCCAGCCCTCTCATCTTGGAATAGTAATACAATTCAAGATGGCAGTCAAAATCACAATCATTTTAAACAGACATACAGTATAGAAGAAAAACTATTTAGCACACGGAGCAGCTTCAGAGCAGGTCACGTGTATGATCACTGGATATTTCGCCACATTTGAAAGTGTATGTGGGAACGAAGTGCACGAGGCTTTGATTTCAGACGGAAAAACGCTGGGCACAGCTGCCTGCGGCAGGCCAGGCACGAGGGGCTGATGTGCCTTAACACTCTCTTACATTTCAAGCATTTGCTGCATTTTTTGACGCAATAACATGACTAACAAACTAACACTAATGAACAAATCAACTAGTCACAATGTTGTAACCCACATTCTGTTCAGCTTTGGTCCCAGGTGGGAAAGGTAAAATGTATAGCTGAGTGTAACTGCATGTAGTTCACAATTCCACCACTAGATGACAGTGACAGTCTTTCTTTACTAGGGTGTGCAGATTGTGTCCGGAAAAGATGCAAGAGTCGCGCAAGCAGTTCATCAACTTACATTTACATGAATGTTAAAAAGCTTTTTCAACATAAGTACAAGTAATATGGAGTAGTAAAAGAGTTAAAATAGTGTGTTCCTTCCAAAGCTGCATTTAACATCAAAACATTATGACCAATGAAGAAATGCATTGTCTAAGGCCTGTGAGAAATATATGGGATACAACATTTTACACCCATTTTTAATCTGAAAAAGAAAAAAGAAAGTACTATTTACATTTTTTCCTCTGATTTTAGGTTATTTCACAATTCAGTGTTATGAATTTTAAACTGTTCTTTAAGTTTTGAACACGGTCCATTGTTTCCCATGCTAGTGACCTTTAAAAACTTTAAAAACTAATTTACAGATGTTATTTAATATGGAGTTGGTCCCCCTTTTGCAGCTATAACAGCTTCCACTCTTCTTGGAAGGCTTTGATAAATATTATCTCTGTTCTACATCCCTGCCATTCTTGTCATCCACTCACCACTGTTTTCTGTTTGCTTCCTGCCTCTGCTCCAGGCTCCTGTCCGGAGCTGTAGCCCAAGCGTCTCATCCCGTTTTCCAGTGCTGCTACCTCGCTGCCCTGCCCATCAAAACCAACTGCGTTCCAAGAACCGGACATCCTAGGAGACATTCTTATAATCACTCTGCTGTTAACTACTATTGTCTATCAATCGTAAATGTCTTAAAGTACATTGCATAACTTGTCTTTAACTCCATCTGCCCAGTGCTGGCCAGAAGCAGATGGGCCCCCCCTCTGAGCCCGGTTCTGCTCAAGGTTTCTTCCTGAAATGGAGTTTTTCCTTGCCACTGTTGCCTTAGGCTTGCTCTTAGGGGGTCTCAGGCCTGGGAACAATGTAAAGCTGCTTTGTGACAACTTGTGTTGTAAAAAGCGCTATAAAAATAAAAATTGAATTGAATTGAATCAATAATACTATGAAAAGATACACACAATTTCATAGTGAAAAACGTGTCTGTGTACTTCCGATTTACCATTAGTGGTTGAAAGACTTGATCTGACTGTTCTCTCTGTCTTGTTCTCTTGGTAAGGTTCAACATTATCTGATAAGGCCAAATACAAACATTCAGACATTTGTAAGAAAAATGAACTATCTCACAATGTGACTTACTTGTGGTTGCAAATGCTCGTTTCTGAGAAAGCCAACAGTGTAAATGCTGAGAGGAGCCACACAAATGTATGAAATATGCCAGTAAATTCCCACATGCCACACACCTGGGACTGCAATGATGCACATGGGGCCAGCCACACTGGATGGCAAATGGGAGTGACTTCATCTCCTACATCGCATAGCGTTTCAGCTACCTGAGGGTGGGAGGCTCCAGATAAACACTGCATCCCTATGATGAGGGACTTCTCACACATGTGCAGCTGCTGCAGAGCATTTGCTGTGCCACAGTCTGACACAGATACGCTGCAATATGCTGTACATGCTGCAGGAGACAGCATACAAAGCCAACGTAAGTCCAGTCTAGAGACGGTGCAGTGCTAGTTAATCACTGCTGTTTAATAAAGAGCAGGAACCACATCTCCAGCCAATCTCAAAGACTGAGGTACAGCGTGTGTGTGTGCGTGTGTGTGTGTGTGTGTGTGTGGCTAAGATATTTTCTCATTTTCAGCATGTCATACTGGAATAAGTGTCATCCATACAGTGTTCTGTGCCAATTTACTGGTACATTTTAAAATTGCTTACTTGTTTTGCATGCGTACATTGCAAAGCATTTTTCAGAGAAGAATGTTACTCTGACTTTTTGTGTTATGAAAAAATATAACAAGAGCAGGTGGAATAAAAACACACACTCTTTCACCCTGAAGAGAGCCCGTTCCTGCTCATGTTCTGCTCAGCGTTTCCGCTCTAATTTCTCAGATTTTAGACCTCTAAATGCACCTTTTCATTGTTTCATTTTCCTAATATATTTTCTACTTTAATGCGAATACTCTGTTCATTTCATTAAAATATCGGGGGGGGGGGACTCTGCACTCTGCACGTGGCTACAGTGACGTTATAGTTTTTTTTTAACATCCATGGAGAACCTAGTGTGACATTAGGTAATAAGGTAAGGTTCCGAGCATCAGTCTTTGGAGTTGGTTTTAATAAGCTACTTCGGAATGTGTCATGATCGTATTTGAGAGCGTGGTGGCGCTCTGTCCCACTTTTTGAAGGCCCGTCTTGTTTACGCTTCACTACCACTACGTTTGCCCGCATCCGTGATAGAGGAGTACTTGTACATAAACAAAACACTTTAGATCATTGCAAAGCCGCTGAATTTTCAAAAATCATATAAAAATCATATAAAAAAAAATAATAATAAGGTGGGATGCTGATCAGTGGACCACAGGAGGACAGGGAGGCAGGGCTGTCTATCAGATGAATAGAAACCAGGCGAGTAAACTAGCTACGCACGCAATCTCAAATAGTAAGAACAAAAATAAGTTATAGCCATGAACTTAAATACTGTGACCCGTTAATTTAATCGTAATTTTTCCATGTCTGCTTCTCTGCCAATGCTCATTCAAACATTGGAATTAAAATTTAAAATGCAAAAAAGCTACTTGTTCCATTAAAAACTGGCTGCAAGAGAAAGTGGAATTGTGATGTTTTTCTATGCTAATTTCAAGACTGAGTGCGTAAATAGCTTTTGGGCTTAAACATCTGTGATCACCTTAAGAAATGTGGGCGGCTCTTTTTCCTTTAACCAATGAATGTTCTTCTCTGTTTAAATTGCTTCGGGTGTCAATCATTTTTTTCTCAGTCAGCCTACTTTCAATCGCCATATTGGGCACTGAAAAGGCTCGTCTGTTCGTTCATCTCTCTTACTACAAACTCGAACTGACAGGAGTGGCTTTTGCGAGTGCACTTTGTTTTGATGATCCGTGGAGATTACTTTTGCTCGCATTGCTACATTGGCCGTTCAGTTGTTGCAGTTCGGTTTTACGCCTGGCATGCCTACGTTTGCCTTGATCACAGTCATTTTCGCCTGTTTTGGATCGCATTGAAGTAGGAGGAAATACGTGGTTGTAATCGCTTGTTTGCTCGGTCTTTTACACGCGTAAAATGTCAAACGTTCGTCTTTCAAATGGAAGTCCGACTTTGGAAAGGATGGATGGTGGGTTGTCGGATAACCCCAAGCCTTCGTTCTGCAGAAACCTGTTCGGATCGGTGGATCACGAAGAGTTAAGGAGGGATTTAAAGCAGCACTTGCAGGAGATGGAACAGGCATCGTCCGCTGAATGGAATTTCGATTTTAAAAATGACGAGCCGCTGCCAGCCGGGAGGTACCAGTGGGAACGCGTGAACAGCAGAGATTTGCCTGATTTTTACAGTCGGCAGCCGCCGGCTTCTAAGAACGTTTGCCGTTCTGGGAATAACAACGTGGATCTTAATGGGAATCATAACTGTATGATCGCTTCTCATCGCGAAGACAGCATCGAAGACAGGCTTTCCAAGGAGAAAACGGAGAAGTCAGAAAGTCAGATGGATTGCAGAGACCAATGTAGCGGACAGAGGAAAAGACCAGCGAGTCATGGTACATTATCCATTTTGAATGTAAAAGATTTAACGGGCGTCGGGTTTGTTTAATGTAACACATGACTGTAAATTGGAATTCGCAAAGCCATGGCATGTGCGTTCGTTAGTACTTATGTAGTGTTTAACTGGCCAAAACGTCAGTTTTTCACTGTTACTAAAGTCTCGCAGCGTTTCCACAGTGTAGGTAGTCGGAACTGCCTGAGCATCAGAATAATGCTGCTTGTTGTCAGTTGGGTAGGTAGGTATGGGCACTTAGTTATTGTTGTCGTTCTTGCGTTTAGCTATATTTTTTTTTACCAAGTTGCCACGGGGTCTAACTCTAAATGTATCCATTATGGACATGCTTGTTTTCAAAGAAGTGTTTCTCCGGTATGCAAACCCGACTAAACAAAATGCAATCTTTATATAAACAGGTGTGGGAAATGGTTAGCGTTAGCTAGATAGCTAACTGAAATCTTTCCATTTCTGTACCAGACTCTTCGTGCCAAAATAAAAGGTCACACACCAGTTCGGACGAAGTTGCTCGTTGCCCGGTCTTGACACATTCGGTAGAGCATACACCCAGGAAATCCAGTCCCAAGGCACAGACGTGAACATTGTGAAGGTAAGCCTTCTCCCTTTCGTATAGATTTTTTTGACATTTTGCCCGTTTAATCTGAACTGCTCATTATGCACATTATTAATGGGCGCAGCTCAGCTTTATGGAGTCCTTTCAATCTGTCACGCAGAACGCATACCGGGGGGTTAGCTACGTTTGATTATCCCACTGCTGTTACAATACTGATCATTCTGAAATTATGCAACAGGCAGAGCCTTCTTCTCATTCATGAGGAAAATGCCATAAACTCAGTGACCGTGTCGATAAAAATTTGGTCGACAAAGTTTCTATTCTGTGTGATTAGATTCTTACAGAAAGTGCACAGACTGCCGTTGGCATGCATGCAACATAGCGGTAAGCCAGAATAATAGTGGGTTTTGGAAAGTTTGATTCAAATTTGAAGTTTCCAGTATATGCGGCGCCGTCACATATATTCTCGATACACGAACGTCAACCTTCCAAATGGACGGTGAAAACGAAGCCTTCTCTGTTTGAGAAACCATCAAGAGCCCATTATGCGTTTCTGCTGGCAGATAAAGTTCAGTCTTAAGACTGAGTGCGTCACTTTTTTCCTTATCTGAAACTATTGTTGCACATGGCTGTAAAGGGCTGTAGAGTAAAAACTTGATAAAACAGCATATTAAGTTGTCTGAAAGGGGTTAAGCTCGACAGGCTTGACACTCAACTTTACGGCGAGACCGAGTTTCCGACTGAGTGTAAACAAGCGTCCCTGACTGAAAAACAACATAGTAACACGTCAGCAAGCAGCGCTTCCTTCACAGCACTGTGTGCGCCTTCTGCAAAAATCCACAGCGTTTTTAACAATCCTTATCACCTCACCGTTGGTTATGAAACTGAAAATCGAATGAATCACTGAATATGTATATGTATCCTATGTATGCTTGAGAACAAATGTTCTCCAGACTGAGACTTGCTTTATCTAGACGATGTGTTGTTTTATGGCATCTAGAATCAGTAATATTCACCCAGTAATCGATTCACATATTCGTATATAAGCAGTAGAATTCAACCAGAGGTATGTAGTCATTATTCTGATTGAACATGACAGTTCATGGCAGTTATTACACTCCTGACTATAGATTTGTTGTTTTTGCCCAGAACCAACCATTTAGCTCTGATATTAGGAAGAGAAAGGTATATATCCTGTGTGAAGAAATTAACATTTTTATGTGATTTGTATCCAACAGAGTTGAAGATGTAACTCCCCTTTTCATGGAATACAGTGGTTGATGAAGTAAAGAGGGACTACATTTTAAGAAAAACAAAAGCATATCGTCTCTCCCGAGGACGGGGATGCTGTACAAGCACTGAATATAAACACTAAAGTTGTGGCACTCAATAAAAGGTAACTGCCTCTAAAGCAGTCAATGTAGCAGTGTGCAATTAGGTTTTTTCCTTTTTTGCTCATTTTTACTACCTGTGTACATAGTTTCTTTTCATGTGTAGCACATAAAAACGTAAGAGACAAATTTCCTTTATATGAAACAGTGTGAATTTGATTCGACTTGAATTGCATTAGAGTTTTCAAAATGTTTCCAAAATGCTGTCATTTTTGAAGGTGGTGCGTCCTTTCAGGAAATTCTGACAAAGAATACAGAATACAGTGCTTAATCTGCAAATCAGGGGTTTAAATATTCCCAGTCATAGCCTCCTCTCTCGTTTATTATTGTAGCTCTTTCCCGTGCCGAGTGCAGTGTTGTACATTTAAGAACCATTTTTTTCCACAGAGATCATAATGCAAGGTCACTTAAAGGTGTGATTCCTCAGAGCCCAGACATTCATTGTGCCCAAGAAAATGCACAATAAGTCCTGTGGCCCTTGCTGCCAGCTGTAAAGTGTACTGTGTGTGGAGACAGACCTAATTGCTGTATCATTAACTCTGCCAAAGTTACTGTCCTCCTTTTTCATATTCACTTGATTAGATGAGCAGATATTCCTTTTTTCAGCCAGCGCGGGTTTCATTCTGAAGTGTTCAGCAGTTGAATAATTGAAGGAACAGTGTGGGGTCATATGTACGGTATTCTCAGTATTAATTGTACATAGGCCACTGGCATATGTGCCCAAGTGTCTTACTCTCTTTATTTATACTTTTTGTGAATTTAAAGTAGTGTTTTGACTTATGTGAAATGTCCTACTGATACAATAATTCTGATAGAATTCATTGAATCTAAGAACATTATTATATTTTCCACACATCTTGGTCTTGGTAAAATATAAAATTTGGTGCAGTCCAATGTGGTTGAAAACAAAACTTTGAAGTTCTGATGCTTTCCTGGTCTTGACCATCATCCTTTTTAAGAGAAATACATGAAGCGAGAATAAGTTTCACCTTCTTTGCAGAGTATATGCGCAGCCTGACACAGCACTATATTGTCAAGAAAAGGTATTCTACTTGTTTGAAAAAGGAAGTTACACTGCCTGTGTGTTTTGTGTAAAACTTTGAAGTGTACCTGTGTACATAACTTTGTAAAAACACTGAGAAATTATACTAACTTATTTATGTCAAGCTTTTTTTATTTAGGAAAAATGGGTTTTGTTTATGGTTATCCAAAGTGGCATTTGTGCATTTTTCATTTTTTGTAAGCGCTTTTTTTGTAGTTTCTCAATGTTTTTTTTTTCCTCATTTTTTAAAACAAATCATGTAAGGTTGCAAACTGAGCCTGAAAATATTTGATGTGCATATTGTAACGTGTGTTAAAAATGTTGCAATCGATTAAAAAAAAAAAAAAAAAAAAAAAAGAAAGATTGAATAATCAAGATTTGGGCTCGTTCTTGTATCAAGTTCTGGGACTGAATGCTCTAGATGCACACAGGTAGTTGTCATTTGAAATTCATTTTTAACTGTCACAACACCTCAGTATGACAGGCCTGAGCATATCTGAAGGGTTGCATGACTTTAAAGTAGGTGGACACTTGTTGCTGGTAACATGACCAACAATGTTGGGTCCACCTTTGCATTACTGTCTTATTTAAGAAGACCTAAGTCATTAATTAAGAATATGGGACCTCAACAGTTCACACAGAATAGTATTACTGCCTAGCACCAAGTGAGAGAACTGGGCAATCAGAGCAATGATGCAAGACTTTATGCATATTGCATTATTCAGAGTTGCATCATTGCAAACGTGTGTGTGCCAGAGGCTGTTCCCTTCTCCAGCATTTCTCAGACACAACTTAGAAATTTCAGCCATTTTATAAAATTGTCTGCTTTTTTAGATGTCCATTTTTTTGGGCGCCATATTAAACAATCTGACCTATTTCCAAAAAGGCTGCAGCTCTGTGCATAAATGTTATGGATAATATGCACCGCACATGGTGTGTATATGGTGGCCTTCCTGCTGCACAGTTCTGGGTCATCAACCATTCATGTGCTTAATTTTTTGTTTCTGTAAAATGCATACATTTTCAAATATGATACAGTCACATCATTTTAAATATTTACTCAAAACAACTGAATGTGTCATACACATGTGCGGCTGTGTGTAACTCAGAGCGCTGTAATATCTAATGGGGCTCCGTTTCATCCCCTGCGACAGTGCTCAATCCAGCTGCAATACGACGGAACAATACAGCTAGTGTCATGCGATCAAAGTGTTTCCTATAAAGAAGGTAACTGTCCTTCAGTGGATTTAACCCTTGTGTGGTGTTCATGTTTTTGTTACTCACCCAATGTCTGCGGGTCTGATTTTAAAACAATACAGCCATAACAATTTATGCAAAAATACTTGACAGATGTTGACTTTATCTCAGTTACAAGCAATACAGACAGCATTTATGGTTAATATTTGCCATTTACCTCTGCTACATCACATTTATCAATAAAAATAATATTCGTTTTTTGTGATAAAATGTGATTTTTGTAAAAGAAATCAATTATAATCAAGACATGGGTGGAATAAATATGTTTATCTTGAACAAATATAAATGAAACAAGGTTTTCATCACTATTGATGTTTATTGCTTTGAACTGAACAAATTGGAAAAAAAAATTGTACATATAGTATTTTATGGGAAGGATAAATGAGCCCCATCGGGTCCTTCTTGGGTCCACACACATCACAGCGCTTCCTTTTGTTGCTACTGGCTGCAACCTAGAATGATGAAAACACTTCAGAATTGTACTGACACCCCTCTCTCTCTCTATCTCTCTCTCACACTCACTCACTCTCAAATAATTACAGCGGGTCAAGGTAGGAGAGTCGGACACATACATATGCAGCAACATCGCTCACACTTACTTCAGGTACTGCGGTTGGTGGTTCTGTGGGTCGGGCGGATGGGGCACCAGCATCCTCCTCCTGAATCCTCCTCACAATGGCTGCAGAGGCTGGGGTTCTTGGGATGTGTTGTCTCCTCTGGATCTGAGGTCTTACCAATGCCGTGCCCAGCTCCTCGAGAAAGAGCCGTCTCCTCTGGATCTGAGGTCTTACCAATGCCGTGCCCAGCTCCTCGAGAAAGAGCCGTCTCCTCTGGAGCTTCCCTCTGTTCCAGTCTGGGTTCAACGCCATCCAGACAACAAAAGCGTTGTATGCCGTGATTTCCAAGATGTTGGAAAATATCACAAGTGGCCAGCGTAGGGTTCTTCTTTTGCAGCTGTAGCCAGTCAACAGCTTGTCCAAACTGTCCATCCCTCCTTTTGTGGCACTGTATTCCATTATGATTTCATGTTTCAGGTTTCAGGTTGATGCTCCTGACCACAGATTCTCCTGTCCCTATGCACCATACTCATGAGTACCACATTTTTGCCTTTCTTTGGCACGTGTGAGTGTGTGTGTGTGTGTGTTTGGGGGGGGGGGGGGGGGGGGGGTATTGGTGGTGTATCACACACACACGCACACACTCACTAACAGCAGGCCCAGGTAGGAGGAAGACAGAGTGAAGGTACACAGCAAACCTTTTTTCTTTCATTTTTACCATGTTTACTTGTTTTCACCTACAATCCCCACACTTTTATGACCCTCATACCCTTCAGGGGACCCGGACACCACATATGTAACATAAATGTGCAGGGGGTGCACAGGGTACAGTCAATGAAAATGTGTTCTTTTACATGATCTGCACAGAAAATGAGCCAAGGCCAATGAGTCTCAGGTTGAAAAAATAATTTGTTGCATCATTTTTCTTTTAGTAAACATTGAAAACGGGTCCCACAGACCCGAACACCACACAAGGGTCAAACCAACACTGATCAATCTGCTTGTTTGTTGCACAACAAAGTGCTTTAGTTTGTACACCACATTACAAACAGTGGTCGCTACAACATTCATAGTTAACAGTTCAGATATAGGAAAAACGGCAACAACTTGGGTGATTTGATCCAGTTTAGCTTCAATAGCTATTTGTAGCTACCGTTTTAATCGTGCTTTTCAAAGAACGACCCGGGTCTTGGAAAGTTGCGACTATCGTTATTTGGCAAATGCGGGACATTACAGACAGTCCTTCCCCGCCCCATCTCTGGCTACGCAGAAAACTTCGAGATGGCCAGTCTTTCTTCATTCAAGAGCTACTGTATAAGCCTTCCGCCCCCGGAGAATCTGGCACATTCTCACTCATACAGCGATCTTTAAGGTTTTCTGCATTATTAGACCTAGAATATGCCAACATTACCGTACACACCACTGCATCGATCTGCACGTACACTGGCCCACCGAGTTTAACACAGGAAAACAAGGACACGTCCTTCAAAAAGAGAGATGCAGTTACTGACGTTTGCTTTCTCCAATCGTAGCAGTGAGAAAAGCAGACCACTTCTGGAAGCCACTCACATTAAACCTTCCAGCAGATCTGCGCGCAGTTTGCGCGTAGCGTTCGCAACGCGTAGCACAACCCCTCAAGTCAAGACCACTGGATAGAAGCAATTTTTTGCTGATGTAAGCAGCAAAAAGAAATAGGAAAAATGCAAAGGTGTGATCTCCGCACGACAGTCTCAGGGAGATAAGGGGAATTGTTAATGAATTTCTGTATCCCTCCAGAAACATAAACTGTTTATGAAGCGCGCACAGAAATGATCAGGGCACACCCAACTTTCTTATTTCAAGTGTGATAAAGTCCCATCGCGAATGGGACACATATTTTTAACTACAGATTTTAAATACAGATCATAACAATTGGCCGCATCTTATTGCAAGATATCTAACCCGTTCAGGGTGAAATACAGTTTATTACGGAAAACAGGGTTATGTGTGTTGAAAGAGAGGAGTCGGGACATTCTTTCGAGGCGAATACAAGATTAGCGGGTATATTGCGTCACACGCATAACTCTTCATTTAAAACTAGACATCATTCATTTGATTTTATCTTCGTATTTAATTGTTATACGGATGCGCTTGGCGAGAATGTACTCAAAGGTGTTGCATTGATACTCTAGACGAAAATAAAATTATGTGATACTAAGTCTTAAATGATATTTTAGGGCCCTGGATTGTTTTTCTCCAGGTAAATATTGTAATAGCCAATTTCATGCCAAATATGCAAATAGTTGGCCTGAAGGGGTGGTAACTATGGCAATAGGTCTTATCGTGCATCTAAAGTTTGCAGAAGTTGTGGCAGTGGGCCAGTAGGTGACACTCTTTCTGTCTTGTTCAAATATAGACATATATTTAACATTAAAAATACTTTATATCAAACATATAACTTATCCTGAATAGAACATGATGTGTAAGTAAACACACAGAAGACAACATACAGCTATTCTAACTCTACCTGTGGTTCATTGGTCTCTGCTGAGTGACAGGCTGATCTGATCTGAACATTAAATGTATTCCATGTTAATCCTACAATTGAGGCTGGTTTTTTTCAGGTCTCCCTGTGGTAATTAATTTCTTGCATGAGACAAAGTTAAAAAAGTCATACTGACTTAAAGCCATTATAGCTTTTTAGGCAAGAACTGACTATCAAAACCCATAAAACAATATTAGCACCTGCAGGTGTGATGTTGTCAGTGAAATCTCTCAGGGGAAATGACTTTAATGCATGCAAGTTTAACTGATATCAACTATTAAACCTTTACACATCATTTCAGTTGTGGCAGTTAACATCTTAGCTAAGCAGAAGGACTGACTCTGAACAGAGCAGCACTGCAGCAGAAAAATGAATTTTATCTTTTCACTGAGGAAGAACAAATAAGAACAAATCCTTTAGGGTGAGACCCTTTTGTCAGTAACAGTTTAAATTTAGAGAATGAGACCTTGTTGTTTACATCATCAGCATTGGATAGGAAAAGAAACAGCAGTATTTATGTGATTTAGCAAAGAAACAGTGCAGCCTCAGCCCCACGTCAGTACCATCCGGCTTTAATTCCATACTCGCAGAATGTAAGTGTCACTTTCCTGCTTACTGCCAGCTGGGTTGTTTGCAGTTTTGAAGCAATTAAGCAGAGTAAACCGCACAACCTCCACAACAATCACAAACCAAACCGTTATCAAGGGAACATTACCTATGCTGAAAAACTGCAGTAATGAAGTACACATGCATTTGCATAAATGTAACATTTATTATGGAGCATAACTACCTCCTGTCTCGCACCACTGACGTATACGCTGTCATGAGACACAGATATATGACAACTGTCAGGGTGAACAACTCCAGACTCATGCAGCACACGGGGCCGTTTCAGGCTGACGGTCCGGCCTGGCCCTCGTCACTGCACCTCTGTACTTCCTCTCATTATTCAGTATGGCTACCAAATCTTACAATACAATTGTTACAATTACTTATATACTGTTGTCCAGCATTTCAACCGCGGTACAACAGCATATCGGTACATTATTGTATAAGTGCGGTATGGCGTATTAGTACAACGCGCAAGCTGGATAGCCCTGTATACACAGCAAGCGTGTCACCGCAGCTCGCTCTGCGCAACCCCAGCGGCGCTGCTCAGACAGGGATCATTCTTACCAACAGACAAGCCTCCTGATGCTGTCCTCCCTTTGGTCTGCCTCTCTTCTCATCCGAGAAACTGTCCACTCGCAAAGAAGCCGCAAAAGTTTCTTTGACACTATAAGTTTCCAAATCGCCTTTTAGCACACTTTTCGGGAATTAAAACTTTCAAATTATTCCATTAGACTAGAGTATTAGTCCGGAGGCTGGTCCCCAGCTTGGTAACAGAAACTGTGTTTGCTCATTTAAATAACAAGAAGGCTGTCGACAATTACAAAAAGACAGAATTTACATAATTTTAAAAGCATGACGGAAAGTTAAAGTAATCGCGGTCTTGTCCGTAGCAGATGGTTCTGTCTGTTTTAACAGCCACCCGGTCAAGTGTGGGTTGATTTGAGCTCAGGCAGATCAATTTCATAAAGTGGAGACAGCTGTCTTTGCCATACCGGACACACAGCCATTACCGGATATGCGACATTTGCACGCTAAATATTGCGACCATGGTCACAGGACAGCTAGAAAACTGACTTCTGTCCTGCAAGAAGCCAAGGTCTTGGTAAAAAGGCGAGGCTCATGTTTGTAGCTAGACTTTCTTTGTACTGGCAGCAACGTGCCCCTTCCCTGCTTCACAGTCCTGTGTTGATTCGAGGCCCACAGGAATAACAAACTTTAGTTTTCTGAACTACACATTACGAAAACTGTAGTTTTGTGCTTTATTTGTGTCAAATAAAAATGAAAATAAAATGCTTTGATGAGAGAGCAGGGACCACGCCCTACATGACTCTCGTGTAATGCCTTAATTTCACTGTGCAAGCAGAGTGCTTTTTATGCATTTTAGAAATCATGATGTGCCTGCAGTAAATATATAAAGCTCCCTTCTCCTTCTATTGTGTAATTCTGTGCCGCATTTAATGCCAACACACTGGCATTGATTTCAGTTAATGCGGTAAAGCAGCGTTTCCCAAGCCTCTCCTGGAGGACCCCCTGTCCTGCATGTTTTACATCTCTCCCTGCTCCAACACAGCTGATTCAGCACTGCGCCCTGCGCCCAGCACCCAGCACTGCACCCAGCACCCAGCACTGCACCCAGCACTGCACCCTGCACCCAGCACCCAGCACTGCACCCTACACCCAGCACCCAGCACTGCACCCTGCACCCAGCACTGCACCCAGCACCCAGCACCCAGCACTGCATCCAGCACCCAGCACTGCACCCAGCAATGCACCCTACACCCTGCACCCAGCACTGCACCCTACAATCTACACCCTGCACTGCACCCTACACCCTGCACTGCACCCAGCACCCTACACTGCACCCAGCACCCTACACCCTGCACCCAGCACTACACCCTGCACCCAGCACCCTACACCCAGCACTGCACCCAGCACCCTACACTGCACCCAGCACCCTACACCCTGCACCCAGCACTACACCCTGCACCCAGCACCCTACACCCTGCACTGCACCCAGCACCCTACATCCTGCACTGCACCCAGCACCCTACACCCTGCACCCAGCACCCTACACCCTGCACTGCACCCTACACCCTACACCCTACACCCTGCACCCAGCACCCTACACCCTGCACCCAGCACCCTACACCCTGCACCCAGCACCCTACACCTTGCACTGCACCCTACACCCTGCACACAGGACACATTTACACCGCTGAGCGGCAACATGAAGCAGCCAACAGGCCTTTTCAAACCACAGCCTTTAATAAGCTGCATTTCTGAAATCTCATTATTCCTACCCAAAAAGTCTTAATGTAATTACATGCAAAAATGGGATTACCTTTAGGAAAATAAAAGAAAAATGCCAAAATGTGTTCCGTTCCACTCACATAAATTCATGCAAAGTCCAGGAAAATTTCTGCAGCTCTGATTAGTTCAGCCAAACCCTGGCAACCCAGCCTGCTACACAATTATTTTACAACTGCACAGAAATCTGATCCGCAATATGAATTTATGGGAAATATGAATGCTTCTGAAAAGTGTTCCTTGTTAAGGGAAGGAGATACTTTTTTTAAATCCCATGCAGTGGGTTCATCGTCCAGCTGCAAATGTTTCCATGTGATATTTACAGACAGCAATTTTTCAAGCATAAAAATACAGAAGAGAATATAAATTGTAGGTAGGTGTTCTGTATGTTTGCTGAGATACTGTCAAAATGACCATTTCCAGCCCCTGTATGTGACAGAAATATGGCGGAGCCCGCTCTCTCTCAGCCACACCTGCTGCCTTACCTTTCTGCAGTGAACAATGAGAAGCTCATTATAAGATGCGGTGCCCCACCCACAGGCTGGAGGCTGGAGGCTGGAGGCTAGGAGGCTGGGGGGCTGGGGGCTGGGGGCTGGGGGCTGTGAGGCTGGAGGCTGGAGGCTGGGAGGCTGGGGGCTGGGAGGCTGGAGGCTGGAGGCTGGGAGGCTGGGAGGCTGGGGGCTGGGAGGCTGGAGGCTGGAGGCTGGAGGCTGGAGGCTGGAAGGCTGGGAGGCTGGGAGGCTAAAGAGAGCCATACTGGTGGCCCACCTCCTGCCACTGACCATCAGCGCCAGGCATCAGACACTGTGTTCAAGGAGAGAGGGAAGATGCACTGCACACAATCACATGCCACGGTAACACTCAGAGACCTGTTTGGATTTCTGAAATGACGGGCCAGGCTGGGAATGCTTAAGTCCATGTGATCTTGGTATCAGTGGGGAGTGAGAAGAATTTTATTTCAACAGAAAAAAAAACAATCAACAGAAGATGTAGATGTAGAATAGTGTGCACTGCAGGTCATCCAGGGGGCAGATAATGGGATGCAGAAAGCCCAGTTCTGAGAGCCACAGCCAAAGCTTTGGTCAGCCTTCCGAGCCTCTAAAATAAATGAGGTGACAAAAAAGGCTCCATTTTGTTCCTGGGCATTTGGCTTGTGACATCATCATCTGAGCATGAATAACAAAATGATTGAAAACAGCAACAATTAAGCTCATGGCCTGACCTGAAGAAACCAGAACTCAGTTCTCTCTCTTTGCAAAATTTATGAATTCATAGAAAGCTCACCCAGGAGCTTGAGCTGTCAGCTGACATGGTGGGGTTTGGCCACAATGGAGCTGAGCCAATCAGGGAGCAACGCTGTTGAAAGGTTAATGTGGCTCTCTGCTTGCGTCTCCAGTGCAGTGGATCTGCAGTGGATCTGCAGGGGATCTGCAGTGGATCTGCAGTGGATCTGCAGTGGATCTGCAGGGGATCTGCAGGGGATCTGCAGTGGATCTGCAGGGGATCTGCAGGGGATCTGCAGGGGATCTGCAGGGGATCTGCAGTGGATCTGCAGTGGATCTGCAGTGGATCTGCAGGGGATCTGCAGGGGATCTGCAGTGGATCTGCAGGGGATCTGCAGTGGATCTGCAGTGGATCTGCAGGGGATCTGCAGTGGATCTGCAGTGGATCTGCAGTGGATCTGCAGGGGTTCTGCAGTGGATCTGCAGTGGATCTGCAGGGGATCTGCAGGGGATCTGCAGTGGATCTGCAGTGGATCTGCAGGGGATCTGCAGGGGATCTGCAGTGGATCTGCAGTGGAACTGCAGGGGATCTGCAGTGGATCTGCAGTGGATCTGCAGTGGATCTGCAGTGGATGTTCGACGGCCTGCACCCTCGCCAGTGCAATGCACTGACCTGCCAGAGGCGTTAGGATGGAAACGCTACATTTCCACGATGTTTCAGGCATGCTAACTGCACACAGAACATGGCAGCCATTACTCTCCCAAGGAAACAACATGTTGACTGGATTACTGAGGTGGAACACCTACAGATGACTGCCGCCTCGGCATCTATGCAAACACAGCAAGCAAAAGGTGGCCAAATGTCAACCCTGCAAGTCCTAAATGTTGCTCTCTGAAAACAACCAATCACCAGGGAGGACTCAAACTATGGCAAACACTGGGTGGCCACTGACTGTGGTACAGTAAGTAATTAAGTAAGTACTTGGTCATTAAGACTGTGTTCTGAACTGGCACACTCAGACAATGACAAACAGCACATAGAGAAGAACACACTGTAAGCACTGACCTAAAAGGGAAAGTGTTACAGCCTGGGGAGAGGCAGCAGACCTGCTGTGAAATAAAAAAGCACAGCAGGTTATGACATCACTAATGCAGGCTGTGCAGTGACACTGTGCAGAAACCTGAAGAGTGAGTTAGACTGGCAGGCCAGCATCCCACTGAGACAGGAGGGAGATGAGGGGAGATTGAGGTCACATCACTGGGTAAGAACAGGAAGACACCTGCAGCACTCAAGGGCTCTGAGGAACACTGTGCTCTCATCTCTCTCCCTCTGTCTTTTATTTCCTCTCATCCTCACTCTTTTCTCTCCTCTTTCTCTTTTGTACCTCCCTGCTCCTTTCTCCTCTCTCCCTCTTCTCCTTCTCAGTTCAATTCCAACATCACCGGGAAAGCTTCCAAAGCAGAGCTGGTAAAAACAAGAAACATCATAGATAGATACAGTCTGATAGCTTTCAAACCACAGAAACAAAGATTTTCAACACAATACAGCAAATACCAATTAAACAAATGATATGGACTGTACTCGTGACTGATACACGTCTTTTGTTTATGTGTAAATACATAGGATCAGGTGTTCAGTGCTGGCAGCCAGCCTGCAGGCCCTGCCTCTTTCCTCTCCCTGGTCCTGTCGCATTGTTCTCGTCCGTGTTGCATTGTATTGGAGCACAGTGAGAGTCTGCTGCAGTGCTCTGCTGTGTCTGGCTTTCCTTAGCAGACAATGCCCCCGTCTAGGAGCCTCCACACCGTGGAGACAGCACAGTGTTAAAGCACAAAACACACTTAAAATGAAAGAAAATCTGCACTCATAGAAAGGGCGCACCTACAGGTACCCTGCATGCAGACTGCAGCAGGTGCTTCCATTTGACACATCTCTAACTTCCAGACTTCAGTGCTTCACTTGAACGGCTCATGAGGACCCGCTGTGCACAGCTCCTTATGTATCTTATAGCCCGATGCTGTTTCATTCAGACAGAGAGGCACACAGTGAACAGACACGGGAGAGACAGAGCACATTTTCCAGCCCTTCGTCCTGTGCTCTGTGTCTGTGCATTTGGAGGGAAGCGCAGTGTAAACCTGGGCTTTCCATGGTAAGCATGGTGCTGTGTGCAGGGGAAGACCGCAGTGGCTTTGCCTATTCTGTGTGCATCTGGGTTCTAGGAAGCCCAGCTGTGGTCAAAGCAGTTCACACACTTCTGGTGATTCTCTACAAAGGGCACATTTCTGATTTGAAATGCTCAGAGGGAATACCCTGAAACAGAAGGAATATTGCAGGAGTTCTGAGGAAGAGGAACACAGACAGGGCATCTCAGCTGCAGCACACCTTTTCACTTCAGACTGCAGTCCATCTGAACAGGAACAGTCCCTCCCCCTGTGACCCCTTCAACGATGTGTGATCACAACAAACTCCTCTGATAAGCTGCCTCGAGCAGTATATGTAGCAGCACATTAAGCAAAGCTGTTTTTCATACGCTGTGTGAGTGTGTGGCCCAAACACGCTGTGAGGGAGTGGGTGCTCGGCAGGGCCAGCGAAAGCCTCTGCTCTGTCCTTTCAGGCCCGACTTGAGCGTGATATGAAAGAGAAACGCTGTAAACTCAGACATGCTGCGGTGTGATATGAGTGGTGTGATTCATATTAATGGCCTTATCTGATTACTTCAGTTAAACAGCTTGTGCTTTCAGACAGGTGCCAGGAGAGTGGAGCCAAAGCTCACTCAGCTAACAAGGTTCGGGTGCACGAGGGCATCTCAGACCTATGTTCAGCATTACACACTGACTGAACTCATCTGCTGATGCAATATCACCAAGATGGCACAAATAATCTGCCAGAAAAAATACTTCAGCTATTTTCCAATTGGACATTTCCTAACAAACAAATAAACACAAATGTAAATTGCTTTACTAGCTGAAAGTGCAGTTTTAAGAGATGCCAGCAGGATTCCAGCACAGAACACCCACTATCAGCAAGTCTCACAACACTGAGTTTGTAACACGAGTGTCTGAGAGTTCACCACTCATATGGTACCATGTTTCACAAACTACCCTTGCAGAATACGGCCCACACAGAACCTTGAAAGCGAGAGTTTGCAAGACAGCCCTGCTACTACAGCAGGCCCATTACATCTGGCTTCCAAGAAGGAAACCTTTCCACACCTCTAAGCACCGAAACCACAAAGAGCTGAGTGTAAAAAAAAGAAAAAACATCTTACGTGAGAGTCATCGCAAATGTGAGACAATACCCGACACTCTATAAACACTCTCTAGATAAATGCCACATATAAAGACTTACAGAAACATGTTTAGTAACTGTGAAATTACTCATAAAAATCTGCGCAGTGAGACGTATCTGCAGTTTATAGGGCCAAAGAAACAGCCACGGAGCCACATGCGGTCCTGTGCCTCCACTGTTCCCAGCACTCCACAAACAGCCTGCTCTGACCATGCAAAGGCAGGTTCCTGAGTTTGGGGATGGTTCTGTCTCGGCTCCTTTTCCATTCTCTGCCTTGTTGCCCAGATGAAGCTCCCCCGCTTGTTGTGTCATGGCTGGGTGTTGAAACAGATAAGCCTGCAATTCACGCTAAAGTCAATAGCAACAGCTTACGTTTTCCTGTAAAGCCACAGTCCCTGCAGCTCACAGAAAACCTCGAGTTCCTCTCCACATTTCCTCTGCTGACCACAACTGTCGTCATGAGAAAATCCCCTCCTGCCACTTGCTAGCCTAGGGAAGTAAAATGCCAACGAGCCGTACGTGTGAGAGTGCAGGTACCAGTGCAGTCACAATGCACCAGCGCAGAAGCAGCCGTCTGCATCGGGGGGAGTGCGGGGGAGGGAGGGACGCTGTACTGCAGCTCACTCTGTACCCGTTTTGTCTTGCATGGATGGCAGCTAAAAGCACACACCTACAATCAGAAAAACCTTTCCCTGCACAATCAGACAGATATAGCTGTGAAGACATGCCCTCCCTGCCGTCTTTGATGCTGCAGTTGACTGAAAAGCAGCATTCTGCTTGCAGCAGAAAGCATCATGATTAAACACCAGACTCCTCATCAAACAGGCCTTTAACGCATGTGCTGAAGGCTGTGTGATGAGTAACCGGATGAGAGCAGTCCTGCTGTCCGCTGAACACAGCAACAGGATCAAAGGAACAGATCTACAGGAAGAACAGGCAGAGCGGAATGTCACATAAACACTTACATATCTGCAGAACTTTCAACCAAACGTCTCTACTAAAGTAAATTATAGAATTTATACAGTTTTTTTCTTACTCCTGCTGCTGCAAAGGCTAATGAGTTTGCTCTGGATAGCAGCATCTGCTAAATGCCAATAATGTAATGAGAGCAGTGTAACGGCTGCTGTTTACACAGATCTGCCAGTATTACAGGGAAATCTGTCACTCCATGCAACTCTGCTTCAATACCTGACTCACTCACACTCTAACAGCTCTTTATGACTGACAGCTTAAGCAACACACCCACCATGTCATATAATGTACCTGCTGTCCACACCTGTGTGCCTCAGATCTGACCCCTGACCTCCTGCCTCTCTCACCCACAACACCACTGTGGACACCCCCCCCCCCCCCCCCCCCCCACCCCTTTAAAACTGCACCGCAGTAAAAACAGCACGACAGTCCCGCTATGGACCTGAAACGGAGCTGTGATCCAGCATGTCAGGGAAGGCAGCAAAGTGGCAGCCCACTGGTGTGCAGTAGGAAGCAGCAGGCTGTCTGCAGGGATGGTGATGCAAGCAGCAGCCTTTTCTAATGAAAAGCCACAAGTGGCTGACCACTCTGCCTCTCACACTCACCCTGCTAGACCAGGACAATACACTTCCAGAGAAGACAGATTCCAAAGAAGAGTGTTCAAAATGTGGCGGTGAAGAATGCCCATAACTTCCTGAAACATAGATGAATGAGATTTAAACTAAGATTCAAGTGATGTGATTCTTCATGCAATACATAGCATTACACACAAGGTGTCTGAATGTGTTCTCACATCTCTGATCGTAATGGCTTGTTTAAAATCGTTGCGAAACACTCCCAGTTGCTCTCACACAAAGGAGGAACATGCTGGTAGAGCAGCAGAGCAGGATTCAATATGATTGAAAACAGAGTGAAAGCAGGAAAACAGCAGGGCTTTGACTTTTAACCCCGGCATTAGGCAGAAAGGCGCTGGTCCACTCTAAACGAGGAGATGAGATCATGACTGCAAAGCAGAGGCTCTCGGATGGCAGGTATGAGCACGGGCTGTGACGGGGGGACGGGGGGTCTGTCCCTTCCAGGCCCCTCAGGACGCAGTTACACGATGACATCACCTCATTATCACAAGCACGCAGCATTCTGCAGCCGCCAGGGCCAAACAAGACCGACTGCAGCTCCAACACAGCACAAATACAAACAGGTTACAGTTAGCACAGGGTCTTTCTGTACAACAGGCCGGCTCATGACAAGAAAACAGCATGAAATGCTTAGAACAAGCAGTTTTTACAGAAGCTGCACAGTGACCCAAAGCCGACTTTGTTTGGCATTTCCAAAGAGAACAAACATTTGCAAAGCGCTTTTTTATTTTGGAAAGCAGTTTCCCATCTGTTTTGTGTTGCCATTAAGTGCAATGATTTCTGCAAGGGTGTAAAAATCTCTTCAGCCCTCTCTTGGTCTCTTGCATCATCGTGTGGTTGTGGAGTCTTTTTGGCCATGGTGCAGTGGTCATCAGAGAGGTGTGTGACCGGGCCAGCAGCGTGGTGTGGTGGGAAGGATCAGCAGTACTGTGGGGAGGCTGCTGCTGTACCCTTGGGCCAGCTACCTAACCCAGAGTTTCCTCAGTAAATACCCAGCTGTATTCAGTGCATAACTTGTGTAACCTGTGCGAGGCACTCTGGACAGGAGAAACTGCTCAGTAGCTAAAAATAAATGTAAAGGCATGACAGGAGGCCATGGTCACAAACACAGCCTGCACTGGGGCATGATGGGAAAATGTCCGGCTACCATGCATCACTGCAGCTGCTCTGGTCGTCACTGACTCCAGCTGGTTGACTGTGTTCAGCGCGTCTTGCTGTGAGCTGATGGAATGAAGGAGGTGTGCATTTTGCCTTGCTTAGCATGCTGCGCTTTCAGCTGGGCCTTGGTGTCCATCCCTGCTTGTGCTGGGACGACAGGCTTTCACTAACACAGCACTGCCTCCTGGAGCAGCCAGTGCCCAGCTTCTGTTAGCCCATCCTGCACAGACGGGCACTGCAGTGCAGGAGAGAGGCGGGGCATGCTGTTACCCCTGGCAGCCCACTCCCATCCACAGTAGCAGCGTTCTGCAGCTGTCTCCATGCCTGACATACTGCTCCGGCTAGGCCAGCCTCATACACCACTGAAGTCCTTCCAGTTCCAGCCTGGAATTCTCTGACTGTCTGGACGAAAGACCCCAGGACTGTGACCCACTTCACTGGGAGGCTCTGTTCGTCTCTGCGGCCATTACATGACACCACATGGACCTTAGCGTCTGCAGCTGCTGGAGCCAGAGAGGAGAACCCAGACTGTAGCTGTGCCTCAGGCCACTCTGCCTGCTCTCCCTGCTATTGTTCACAGCTGTGGTTTATACTTTACAGTCATAAACACATTTGGAATGGCCTTGCCACAGGACAGACATATGGCTGAAGGAAATTTTTGGGGTCAGAGTGCACAGAGGTCAAAGTTCCCTCCTGCCCTTAGAGTGATTCATCTCCCCAGGGTGACACAGCACCACCAGCTGACTGGCCACAGAAGCAAAGGCCTTCTTGTGTCTGTTCTCTAGTGAACTGTTACAGGAAAAATGATTTCGTGCCCTGTGCACACAGGAAGCCCCACTGCCTGTCACCAGGTCACCGTCTCTCTGAGGATGTGACAGAGGCAGGCTGAACTGTGTCCTCCGTGAAATGTTGGGTATAAGCTGACATCCAGCTCAGCCTGTATTGCTTTATCTAGTGTTTTGATTCTGAATCTGTCTCTCTCATGGATGCAGTGAGTGGCCAACTTGCCAAAGGGCACCAACAGTCCTTGTCCCAACTGCTCCGAGGCCTCAGCTATTTAGGAACCCAAGATGACAGTGCGGCCCCCTCGCCCCCACACCTGTTCACACACATATCTACTTTCAGATGAGAGACGGTGGCCTCTGTGGGCCCTTTACAGAGGGCTGTTGACAGGTCAGACTGAATGACCCCTGACCCAGGAGCTGCCTCCCCCTCTGCACATCACCGCTTTGAGATCATAAACTATTCAGGAAAGGAAAGTACTGAGGGGAAGTAATGTTTTTTTAGCAGCTGCGAACAGTGAACAGTTACCATGGATACCTCATCCCTCAGTGCCACTGTCAGCACTCAGGTGGCTGAGCGATTTCTGCCCAGAAAAGCAGGTCTTCTGGAGGGGCGTGGTCAAACAGGGCCAGGCGTCCAACTCACCACCCCGATTCCTCTCAAATCCTTCTCCAGTTCATGGATTAAAAACACAGCTGGGTTCTAAGCACAGTGATTCAAGCTGCCTGCAGGTGTCTTGCCCTTTCAGAAAAGTGAATCTCAGCCTCCCGGAAGCAGACAATGAGCAGAACGCTTTCACTGACACCAAAATCAGCTTCCCTCCACAGACTGGGCTGCAGCATGGACCCCCTCGCAGGGGCCAGAGGAGCCCCTCCTGCCCGTGACTCTCCCCCTACCTCTCCTCTCCTGCCTGTGACTCTCCCCCTACCTCTCCTCTCCTGCCTGTGACTCTCCCCCTACCTCTCCTCTCCTGCCTGTGACTCTCCCCCCTACCTCTCCTCTCCTGCCTGTGGCTCTCCCCCTACCTCTCCTCTCCTGCCTGTGACTCTCCCCCTACCTCTCCTCTCCTGCCTGTGACTCTCCCCCCTACCTCTCCTCTCCTGCCTGTGACTTTCCCCCCTACCTCTCCTCTCCTGCCTGTGACTCTCCCCCTACCTCTCCTCTCCTGCCCGTGACTCTCCCCCCTACCTCTCCTCTCCTGCCTGTGACTTTCCCCCCTACCTCTCCTCTCCTGCCTGTGACTCTCCCCCTACCTCTCCTCTCCTGCCTGTGGCTCTCCCCCTACCTCTCCTCTCCTGCCTGTGACTCTCCCCCTACCTCTCCTCTCCTGCCCGTGACTCTCCCCCCTACCTCTCCTCTCCTGCCTGTGACTTTCCCCCCTACCTCTCCTCTCCTGCCTGTGACTCTCCCTCTACCTCTCCTCTCCTGCCCGTGACTCTCCCCCCTACCTCTCCTCTCCTGCCTGTGACTTTCCCCCCTACCTCTCCTCTCCTGCCTGTGGCTCTCCCCCTACCTCTCCTCTCCTGCCTGTGACTCTCCCCCTACCTCTCCTCTCCTGCCTGTGACTCTCCCCCCTACCTCTCCTCTCCTGCCTGTGGCTCTCCCCCTACCTCTCCTCTCCTGCCTGTGGCTCTCCCCCCTACCTCTCCTCTCCTGCCTGTGACTTTCCCCCCTACCTCTCCTCTCCTGCCTGTGACTCTCCCCCTACCTCTCCTCTCCTGCCTGTGACTCTCCCCCTACCTCTCCTCTCCTGCCTGTGACTCTCCCCCTACCTCTCCTCTCCTGCCCGTGGCTCTCCCCAGCTCCTCAGCTCTGGGCTTGTTGATTTTGGGACATCTGCAGGAATTTTTTGGCCTTTTGAAGAAAAATATAATTGAGAGGTAATTTGAGACATTTTTCTCTTTTTTCGCGGTACTAGCCACGGTTAGGGAAAAATACAAGTTCAAAGTCAAACACAGCAGTAGGTAGAGTGAATAAAATTGTTTGATTGTGGTATAGCAAAAAATACTGTGATTATGATACTTTGAACTTAACAGAGTTTCATATACCATCAACCATTGTATTTAAAATCATACAGTAAGTGGGAAAAAGGAGAAAATACAATTTGCAAAGCTAGAAGAAAACAAAATAACTGGTATTCAAGACATTTAAGAGCAGTCAAATACCTTGCCATGGAAAACCTAAAATTCCAAACTAAATGCATTTTTATTTACTTGGGGTTCAAGAAGCAATGAGTGTGATACAACAATGTTTGTAACATAACCATGGAATGTAACCATGCAACAATTCTTCAAATAAATACATTGTGTTGTTGTTTGTCCTATTATCTTCTCCCCCTGTTGTGTTCAGTGTTGGATCACCACATGTTATAAGGCAATGTCATTGACATCTGTTATAAAACTGTACAGGTGACTGAATGTGTAAAAAAAAGTCCAAATTCAGTTCTCTCTGATAGGCAATTCTTGCTTCCTTTCCCATAGTCCAGTGTTGCAAATACAGACCATGTATTAACCTTTAAATAAAACACAGCAAAACTGCCACACAATTACAGAAAAACCCTGTTGCAGAAATACTGCCACTCTGCTGGTCATTGCAAGCATTGCTGCTGTAAGGTAGTTGATTAAATTCTGGATTCAAACTGAACCATCAAAAAGAGAGGAACAGAGGGTGTCTTTCGAAATGTCTGAAATATGAGCGGCTTCACTTCTGTTCTGCACCAACCCTTATATTTCTGGGGGGTATATATTTTATATACCCCATTTTTCCATTGTTTCTTTTCAGCACTCATTCTAAATAATATCCCCGTGCATGGAACTCTGCAGCTAATACGCTGGCAGAAAAAAAAATAATCTCCAATTCATCCCAAACTCATCTCAGACTGTACACTGCTGCACAGGTGATCAAAGTGTTTCAGCAAGGGAGAACCTTACATGAATATGCTTGTGAAAATCCTGGCACTTGGGACTCCAGACTGTATAACATACCATAACTCTGGATCTTCCTCTTTGTATTCCTGGAATAGTCCATTATGTCCTGTCATGGCTGTTTTGCTACTTTTATTCGCCTAACCACAGTAATAAATCAGCATCAGATTGGCTCGCACAGCACACTCTCGCTG